>NC_053025.1:183448632-183567915 GCF_003073215.2 Triticum urartu | reverse complement strand
AAGCTTATTCGTACGTTGACTTGCTGATCGCAGTGCAGAACGATCCTGTCTTGTGTGGAGTAGCAAACAAGCAGTGAAGCCGAAGGTGGAAATCAACCAAGCACTTATGAAATTATATATAATCTTCCTCAGGCAGGTCAGTATCCCCTTCGTCTAGATTATCATGTTTTGTCATGCCGAGCTATGGATATGTGCTACTGTTTTGCAACACCGTTTAAGTATAGCTATTGTTTTCCTATCTTTTCAGATACAGGTCTAGTATGCACCGTTTAAGTATAAACTAAAGGTGCAGGTACAGGTGAAGCAAAGCTTTGACGTGAGAGCGATGCTTGCTTGTTTTTGAGTTCTTCTACTTCTTCTTCTTCGATCAAGGGATAGGTTCCGGGTCGGGGACCTAGGATTAGCAGGGTGGATGTCGTTCATATTTTTCATTTGATTTCATCTGTAGTCGGGTCCTCCTCTTCTACATGATGATTGCTATGTATTGATGTACCCATGTATTCTTGTAGCTCGTGGCGAGTGTAAGCCTTTCTCTTGTATTCTCATCTATTCAGTACATGGTATGTGGTAATGATATCCCCCTTGCTATGAGCTCGAAATGCGGTTGTGCCCCAATCATGAATTCATCACGTGATGGGGATAGAATCGCATCTTTGGCGCTACAGATATGTAGCGACCTGACCCGAATGGATCAAGTCTTTGTGCTTAAGTGTCATCCCTGGATCGGTATGCTGACACACACAGTACTCGAAGGATTTATAACAGAGGTAAATCACATGTATAAAGTAACGTAAATACTATTACCTCAATCCATATTGCGGAAGCAACAAGGTTGTGGATTCCCATCAACACCAACGGCAAAGTTGAGTGTAGAAAACGTAACCCTAACGTATCACTTACTCGTCGTAAGATAATCCTGCAACATGAGACGTTGCAGCCATAGAGGGTCAGTACATTGAATGTACTGGCAAATTCACACCATAGAGAATGATGAATAAAGACTATCACTACATGCATATTTGGCTGGTGGAAAAGCTCTATGGTTATAAGGTTTTTGCGAAAAGCCAATTTTTCCCTACTATAAAGGAATAAATTTATTTAACTATCACGGTGGTTGTTGAACATTGAGAATTGTTGACAGCATCCTCAATCCCAATTAAGTAACATCATTAAACCCAACAATATTCATTTAAAGTAACATGATGAGATCAACAGGATAATCCAAGAACTAGATACTCAAGATGTCCATAACCGGGGACACGGCTAATCCTGATTAGTTTATACACTCTGCAGAGGTTTGCGCACTTTCCCCACAAGACTCGATCGCCTCCGTTGGATTTCTCGCACTACATGGTGTTTGAGAAACGGATGACCGAGACATAGCCTTTCAGAAGAGCTAGCACCTTACGATCGGGTAGACCGGTACACCTACATCCCCTACATCTGCTAGTCTACCACTCTAAGAGTTCGCACAACTTAGTCAACTATGCCAGAGCCCATAATGGCTTGTGGCTGCACACGGAAGTTTCTACATGAAAGATCTTATGATCCCTTTGAGCCTGGGTGGCGGTCTGAAAAAAATAGGCAAGTCCTGATAGACATCAGGTGCCTCAATCCACCCATATGTGTGTTTAAGTTGCCACCTTAGATAAACCATTAAAATTATCAACTCACATCTGTCATGGATATCACTCACCCAATCCACGTCTCCTAGCATAGCATGGCATAAGAGCAAACGTAGAAGTAACTCCCAAAGGTTTCATAGTAATACAGGTGATAGGTACTACCTCATCTACTTCCCATCCCACAATTTAATTAGATCCTAATCATGCAATGTGTGAGAATTGATCTAATGCAATAAAAACTGGGTTGTAGAAAATGCATGATCAAAGTGTGAACTTGCCTGCAATGTTGATGAAGATGATTCGCACTCAAAAACTCTTGATAGCTCTACTCGTCACACTCCGGCAATCTATCGTAAGCAAGCAATAGTAACCACACATAAGCAATAACTCAAAAGATCAGAAAGATCGAAGAAGACAATTCGGAAACATCAAAACCAAGCAAATAGCTCTTGCAACATAAAACTATTTCTAACAGTACCAAAATTATGTAAATTTGGCCTTATTAGAATGTTTAGGTCAAGAGCTTCGATTTGCAAAAAGAATCAACTCAAACGGAGCTACGAAACTCAAGTTATGATCAAACGAAGTTTGAATTCAAATCTGATCTAATTCAAATTTTAAAATTTTCAAAAACATTTTTGGGTTGGATTACTGGATAGAGGACATCATAACGAAGAAGTGGGCGTTGGTTTCGTTGAATTTGGACTAACGAGTAAAAAGTTATGACTGTTTGAGGAACAGGGACTAATCTGTAAATAGAACATCACAGATAGGTCCCTGGCTGAAAACTAAAAGAAAAAGAAAAAGACTAAAAAGCGAACGTTCGTGTATACGGTCTAAACAGTGGACGTTCGCTGTTTAGTAAAACCAAAAAAAACAGATCTAGTCTAGGTTTTTTTGTTTTTTTTAAAAACCGAACTTAAAATAAAACCGGATCGGACCGGGCGGGTTTTACCGGTCCACGGCGGGTCAACGGCAACGGCGACGGCGGCGGTTTCCGGCGAGGCGAGGTGAGGCGACGGCGAGCGGCCACGGTGGCGCGCGGGCTAGGCGAGCGGTGCGAGTAGCAGCAATGCGCGGCGCGGCAGTGGGGAGCGGTGGCGCGGGCGGCGCGCGGTGCAGCAGTAGCGGGCGGCGGCGCGGCGAGGCGCTGCGGCGGCGGTGATGAGAAGCAAGCAGCGGCAGAGGCGGCAGATGCGGGGAGAGGAGAGAGAGGGAGGGGCGTCGGGGGCCCGCCTTTTAAAGGCACGAGGCCGAGGCCTTCCTTGGGCGAGGGGGCGCCCGGCGGCGTGCGGAAGCCGGACTCCGGCGAGTCCTGCTGAGGCACGCGAGGAGGAAGGCGGCGGCGCGCTGGCTGGGCTGGGCCGTGGCCTATTGGGCCGGCCCAGTTCGGCGGCGGAGGAGAGAAGAAGTTTTTTTAACATATTCTCACACAACCAAAAATAAAAAGGACAAAACAAAATAAAAATATTATATAGGCATATAATATATCAAAATTTTCAGAAAAAGATTTTCTACGACATGAACATTTTTATAATTTCAAATAAAATCCACACAAATTCAGATAAAACAAAGAGTGCTACTGGTCTATTAAAATCCAACTAAAATCATTTTAAGAAATACCAAAATGATTTCAAATTAATTTTCCTCCAATTTTCTAATGTAGGGAATCATGTTACCCTAATTTCCATATATTTTATTTTTGGAGAAAAATAATTTTAATAAAACTCAAATAACTCCAAATTGAAAATAAATTCAAAAGAACTTTGAATTTAATTCTTTGAAACTCCCAACTCATATTTCATATAATTTGAACAAGTCATGTTATCTTCTCTCATGAAAATCATTGAGTTGCATAAAGTTTCAGAATTGGAAATATTTTCCAAATGAAATTCAATTATTTTCAAATACCCTTTCATTTAATTTAAATGGAAGAAGTCATATCATCTTCGCTCAAGGGTTTTGTATTTGAAAAGAATTTGAATTCATGGAGATCAGAGAGCAAAATATGAAAGTTTGGGAAAGTCCTTTTATTCCCTCTCATTTAAATTTCAAAAAGTTTCGAATTCACTCACTTTCAGACAATCAATCAAACAATCAATCAAATCTATCTATTTATTATAACATTCCAAAATTTAAAATTTTGGGATGTTACAAACCTACCACCCTTAAAAGGAATCTCGTCCTCGAGATTCGGAGAGGCTAGCAAGAAAAAGGTTAGGGTTTGGGGGTCTCCTAAAATTTCATCAATCGTCTCCGGGGTCTGGGGTGCTACCACCCTTAGAAACATCGTTACGGTCCCATCAATACTCATATACCCCATCCTTATTCTTGACAGTGTCGGTCTTCTTAGATCTTCAGGATAATTCCTTATCCGGGCTCTTCCGGTAGTGGCATAACCTTACCACAATTCTCTTTTTCCTTTCCTCTTGGTAAGGTTCTTCCGAGATTGGGTCTTCTTAGCTGATGGGTCAGGCGCCAAAACTAAACAACTATCGATATCTCATGGTGGTCAACAATTTATGGTTTCTCCTGCAGGAAATGGGTCTGGGTGATTCTCACCGTATAACCTACGGTTGGCAAAAAACTGCCGTATACAAGGGAAAAATTCTTATACCATTCTAAGGTTTATACACGGTTTAATATCGTCGTCTCTCTACTATCGGCAAGTCACTCAGATTTACCATCCCATATAGCAAGGCGAATAATAAGAGTAAGTCGGTATGGTGATCAATCCATCCCGCACCCAAATCATTACCTTGTATACAGTTTAGCGAATCTCGCATTCTAACACTCGGTCATCCTCACAAGCATTGCAGAATTTCTCTCGTCGACGAACCAAGTTCGGAATAATCCATTGATTCTGCAAGCCAGACAAACATCTATCGTTCCTTCACAACTCTCAGGTTTTGCGTAAACTCCTATAAAATCGTCTGTCAACAAAGGTATTTCCACTTCCAGGGTTTTTCCTTCAGCAAGAATGTGCTTGCTTCTTGGCAGGTCCTGGGGCCTGTGGGTTATGGCACACCTCATCACTTGTAGTCCTTGAACTTATCATTGGGCAACTGGTCATTATTCCAACTTCCAACTTCCTGGTATTCTTAAATCCATCCAATTGTACTATCTTCCTTCCTTCCATTGGCACCAAACTAGGACATGATTACTCGGACTCATCATGGAGTTTCCATTTATCCATATTTCCAACATCATACCTCCTTTATATCCAATAGTAATTCATCTCTTCATATTCTTGGGGTATCCAACATATCGAGATAAGACTCGTACCTATGAAGTCCACTCCGTGGAACATCATTATCCTTTCCAGGGGTCAAGCGTCCTTCAGGGAAATATTGGCCATCTCTGCATGGCACTTCTTCAACTGGGAAACGTGAAACACATCTTGAACTCCTGACAGTCCTTCGGGTAACTCAAACTTGTAGGCCACTTCTCTCATACGCTCCAAAACTCGGTATGGTCCTACAAATCTCGGGGCTAACTTTTACCTTAACTCCAATTCGTTTAACTCCTCGCAGAGGGAACACATGAAGACATGCTCTGTCTCCAATTTCATAGACTACCTCCTTGAGTTTTTGAGTCTACATAACTCTTCTGCCTGGACTGAGCTACCTTCAGTCTATCTCGAATCAACTTCACATTCTCTTCTGACTCCTTGATCACATTTGGTCCAAACAACCGTCGGTCTCCAACTTCATCCCACACACTCTTGGGGCATCACACATATCGAGACAAAACTCGTATTCATTTTGTTCGAAATCCATTACAGGGTACTACCACCCTTAAAATGCACAAACCTTCCATAGACCATATTTCTTTTATCCTCAAAAATGGTCAAAATCCTTCTTCATAGAGTAAAAACTCATGAAATCCATATCAGTACCAACGATGCTACTTTATTGATTCTCAAATGATTACAATCTTTTGCTTTTCCATTACATGTCTCAACTCAACACCTCAATATAAAAGAAAATGTTCTCACTTCTACTACTCCATTTCTTTTGTTGCAAACTCAACTATGTAGCACCAGTTTCCTTCTCCTTGGGGCATTTTCTAGCAAAGTGCCCTGCTCCATTACAACTAAAACATATTACTTCTGACAAGTATCGAGGTTTCCTTTTGGGGCAACTGTTGAGGTAGTGTCCTGACTCCTTGCACCTGTAGCAGGTGATATGACTCAGATTCTTCCTAGAATCCAATCTGCTTCTCTTCCTGGACCTTTCCATGCCAATCAGGTCTTCTATTTCCCGTGGGTCATATTCTACTTCCTCTGTCGGGAATTCTAC
Organism: Triticum urartu; assembly: GCF_003073215.2. Classification (NCBI taxonomy): domain Eukaryota; kingdom Viridiplantae; phylum Streptophyta; class Magnoliopsida; order Poales; family Poaceae; genus Triticum; species Triticum urartu. Next base: position 183,561,989 of record NC_053025.1, on the reverse strand, counting down.
TAGATCCCCATTCAAACAATTTTGGGAGATGTGTCCTTCTTCTCCACATGAATAGCAAGACTTAGTGCAGGGTTTAATTGGTTCTTCTTTGGGTGTGTCCTCCACCTCTTCTTTCATCACAGTTTCTTCTAAAATTCCCATAAGGGCTCCTTTCATTGCTTCTTTCTTCTGTTGGATGGTTCTTTGTACCAAGGGGTAAATGTGACACTGAGCAGGGTAGTGGGTAGTCCCTTCACACAAGAAACAAGTAATTTGCCTAGTTGGGCATTCTTCAACTGGGTGACTTCCTTCACAATTAGGGCATTCATCCTTGTGTTCTTTATGGTTGTGTCCGATTTCTCCACAAATCTTGCATGCACAAGGTTTCTTCATATCCTTTCCATAAGGCTTCAACTTTTGGGACACAAAACGAGACTTTGGCAAAGTCAACTTAAATTCCTTCCAAGTGGTTACTCCTTGCCATCCATTGATGGTTTGGTACATTCTCCACCAAGTAGCAGCACCTCTTTCAAAGCACTGAAGAGCATGCTGGGTCATATTATTTCCAACTACAGGGTTATTCTCCATGTGATCCCCCATGTTCTGAGTCCATCGGTCTGTCTCCAATTGACTCATCGGTCTAGAAAATACAAGCTCATCTCCATTCATCCTCTATTGGGTCCAAGGGTTTTGGGGTGAGGTGAGAGAGAGGGAGAGGGATGCACAAAACAAACAATGGTTTTGAAAAGACAGATTTTATTTGTGGCTGTCGGAAAAACATCAAACAAATGACAGCTCACAAATGTCGCATCTAATGTAGGTATATAACAGGGGTTTGGTCTTCTAAAGGTCAATAAATCTTCAACGTCTCCAAACTCTTCAAGGCTTGTTCATGCCTCCAATGGCTTCTTTCAATCGTGCTTGTCCTTCTCAAGTTCTTTTGCCAGATCATCTCTGTTGACGCGAAGTCTCTCATGACGTCCTTTATTATTCTGGAGTTGCGTCCCAAACTTTTAGGTTTCATCATCCTTGGCATGAACCATGGTCCTACTGTCCTTCAGTTCCTGACCAATCTCCGGTATCTCGAGGTTGTAGCTCCTCCAGCTTGGCTACTTTCAGCTTCTGGTTCCTGAGTTCTTCACGAAATGCTTCCTTGTCTAATACGGCTTCCTGGAGCTCCATCTTAAAATTCTTAATGTACTACTCCAGATTCTGGCGATACACCAGCTAAGGTTAAAACTTCATCTTATTGTTAGGTGCTCCATCAGCCTTCTACCATCCAATCCTTCCGAAGAAATGCATGCTTAGCTCAGCTCAGTGACCATAGTATCAGTGGCGATGACATCACAGATAACCGTGTTTCTGCCCTTGTCATTTCCATGAGCTATCTCTCCACAGTTGATATCTCCTGCCTTAGGGTTTTCTTTGACAAAACTTCGAGTTCTAATGCTCCATGCTCCGGTCTTTCTCCGATACACCTTGATCTCGGGTGTTGACAACTTCCATAGTCTGCCAAGTTCCATAAGGGTAGCCTTCCTAGGTCATATAAATCTGGGAATTCTTCAGAGCCTTCAAATTCTACTTGTCTTCGGTCTTCAACCATTGTAGTTTCCATTATTCAGATGCACAGAAAATACTCTTCATTCCGAAGTGGTCTTAGTTGTCCGATATCTTGTACTTCTTGGAGTGGTCTCATCAGTCGAATCTTCGTGTGGTCAAAAGAGGAAAGGGGTATGGTCTCACTAAAGAGAATTTTTGAATAAGCTCAGAAGAGAAGAGAGGTAAAAGATCTTTTGAAAGGGAAAGTTGTAGAGAAAAGTCTTTGCTATGGGCTTGCCAGTTTCTAGGGTCACGTCCTACAGTGAACATGTGCTCTGATACCATCTTGTAGCGACCTGACCCGAATGGATCAAGTCTCTGTGCTTAAGTGTCATCCCTGGATCGATATGCTGACACACACACTACTCGAAGGATTTATAACAGAGGTAAATCACATGTATAAAGTAACGTAAATACTATTACCTCAATCCATATAGCGGAAGCAACAAGGTTGTGGATTCCCATAAACACCAACGGCAAAGTTGAGTGTAGAAATCATAACCCTAACGTATCACTTACTCGTCGTAAGATAATCCTGCAACATGAGACGTTGCAGCCACAGAGGGTCAGTACATTGAATGTACTGGCAAATTCACACCATAGAGAATGATGAATAAAGACTATCACTACATGCATATTTGGCTGGTGGAAAAGCTCTATGGTTATAAGGTTTTTGCGAAAAGCCAATTTTTCCCTACTACAAAGGAATAAATTTATTTAACTATCATGGTGGTTGTTGAACATTGAGAATGGTTGACAGCATCCTCAATCCCAATTAAGTAACATCATTAAACCCAACAATATTCATTTAAAGTAACGTGATGAGATCAACAGGATAATCCAAGAACTAGATACTCAAGATGTCCATAACCGGGGACACGGCTAATCATGATTAGTTTATACACTCTGCAGAGGTTTGCGCACTTTCCCCACAAGACTCGATCGCCTCCGTTGGATTTCTCGCACTACATGGTGTTTGAGAAACGGATGACCGAGACATAGCCTTTCAGAAGAGCTAGCACCTTACGATCGGGTAGACCGGTACACCTACATCCCCTACATCTGCTAGTCTACCACTGTACGAGTTCGCACAACTTAGTCAACTATGCCAGAGCCCATAATGGCTTGTGGCTGCACACGGAAGTTTCTAGCATGAAATATCTTATGATCCCTTTGAGCCTGGGTGGCGGTCCGAAAAAAATAGGCAAGTCCTGATAGACATCAGGTGCCTCAATCCACCCAGATGTGTGTTTAAGTTGCCACCTTAGATAAACCATTAAAATTATCAACTCACATCTGTCATGGATATCACTCACCCAATCCACGTCTACTAGCATAGCATGGCATAAGAGCAAACATAGAAGTAACTCCCAAAGGTTTCATAGTAATACAGGTGATAGGTACTACCTCATCTACTTCCCATCCCACAATTTAATTAGATCCTAATCATGCAATGTGTGAGAATTGATCTAATGCAATAAAAACTGGGTTGTAGAAAATGTATGATCAAAGTATGAACTTGCCTGCAATGTTGATGAAGATGATTTGCACTCAAAAACTCTTGATAGCTCTACTCGTGACACTTCGGTCAATCTATCATAAGCAAGCAATAGTAACCACACATAAGCAATCACTCAAAAGATCAGAAAGATCGAAGAAGACAATTCGGAAACATCAAAACCAAGCAAATAGCTCTTGCAACATAAAACTATTTCTAACAGTACCAAAATTATGTGAATTTGGCCTTATTAGAAAGTTTAGGTCAAGAGCTTCGATTTGCAAAAAGAATCAACTCAAACGGAGCTACGAAACTCAACTTATGATCAAACGAAGTTTGAATTCAAATCTGATCTAATTCAAATTTTGAAATTTTCAAAAACATGTTTGGGTTGGATTACTGGATAGAGGACATCATAACGAAGAAGTGGGCGTTGGTTTTGTTGAATTTGGACTAACGAGTAAAAAGTTATGACTGTTTGAAGAATAGGGACTAATCTGTAAATAGAACATCACAGATAGGTCCCTGGCTGAAAACTAAAAGAAAAAGAAAAAGACTAAAAAGCGAACGTTCGTGTATACGGTCTAAACAGTGGACGTTCGCTGTTTAGTAAAACCAAAAAAAACAGATCTAGTCTAGGTATTTTTGTTTTTAAAAAAAAAACCGAACGTAAAATAAAACCGGATCGGACCGGGCGGGTTTTACCGGTCCACGGCGGGTCAACGGCAATGGCGACGACGGCGGTTTCCGGCGACGCAAGGCGAGGCGACGGCGAGCGGCCACGGCGGCGCGCGGGGAAGGCGAGCGGTGCGAGCAGCAGCAATGCGCGGCGCGGCAGCGGGGAGCGGTGGCGCGGGCGGCGCGCGGTGCAGCAGTAGCGGGCGTCGGCGCGGCGAGGCGCTGCGGCGGCGGTGACGAGAAGCAAGCAGCGGTAGAGGCGGTAGACGCGGGGAGAGGAGAGAGAGGGAGGGGCGTCGGGGGCCCGCCTTTTAAAGGCACGAGGCCGAGGCCTTCCTTGGGCGAGGGGGCGCCCGGCGGCGTGCGGAAGCCGGACTCCGGCGAGTCATGCTGAGGCACGCGAGGAGGAAGGCGGCGGCGCGCTGGCTGGGCTGGGCCGTGGCCTATTGGGCCGGCTCAGTTCGGCGGCGGAGGAGAGAAGAAGTTTTTTTTTAACATATTCTCACACAACCAAAAATAAAAAGGACAAAACAAAATAAAAATATTATATAGGCATATAATATATCAAAATTTTCAGAAAAAGATTTTCTACGACATGAACATTTTTATAATTTCGAATAAAATCCACACAAATTCAGATAAAACAAAGAGTGCTACTGGTCTATTAAAATCCAACTAAAATCATTTTAAAAAATACCAAAATGATTTCAAATTAATTTTCCTCCAATTTTCTAATGTAGGGAATCATGTTACCCTAATTTCCATATATTTTATTTTGGGAGAAAAATAATTTGAATAAAACTCAAATAACTCCAAATTGAAAATAAATTCAAAAGAACTTCCAGCCCATGTATGGACCCAATATGATTGCAACATGTTGTAACTTCCAGCCCATGTATGGACCGTGATGTCTTTCGGCCCGTATGAGGCCCTTTGTAAACCTGGGCCCAATGACGACCCATGGTGAAACTAACCCATAATGAACAGTATATCGCTTTATACCCATTAATGGCTGGTTATTCCATTGGGCCGTTTCCAGCCCGTGTTATCTTTTGGCCTTCTAAGTGACCATTTATTCTTGGGCTCATTTCCGGCATTCGATTACTTACGGTCCATTACTGGCCTATTCCGCTTGTGGGACAAATTCAGCCCATCGCTAGAGTCGACCCATTTGTTGCCCGTTAATTCATTGGGCCATTTTCATAGCGTCACCAAATACGGCCCACTAACGAACCATTATGCCTGTCGATAGAATGAAGCCTGTTAACATATCGGCCTCTTAACGGCCAATTATGGTCGGGCCATAAATAGACAATTCCCATTGTAGGCCATTTTGCGGTCCGTTATTGGTCCACGAGTAGTACGACCCATGTTTTGCCAATCGATTATACGGCTCGTATAAAGCCCATTGATTATATGGATCGTAGAAGGCCCATGTATCCTTCGGCCCGTAGGAAGCCCATGGCACTACAACAGGTAGTAGGACCATGGTTACAACGGTCCGTATGTTGCCCATGGTTATTGTGGCCTAGTTTTAAAAAAATAGTTTATTGTGGCCACTAGAAAAACACGGAAATAGGACTGCAATGACTACAAGAAAATAACTAAACAAGACGATAAGGAAATAAATAAGCAAACAACTAACGTTAGGCTATTATGGCTATTACTCATATTACATCCACCGGGCATCAAAGTTCGCCACCAGTGCAAATATAGGGAACAAAGCAGCATATTAACTGAAACAACTTCAGAAGAGCTCAAGAAACATTATCCTGGGTATCCACCATGCTGGCAATAAGCTTTGCAAGCTTATTAGATTTCTCTTGTTTGGCGCTAAAATCCTCCAACGCTTGCTGTTGTACTAGAAAGTATGCATCTGAATTTCGAGCGACTTCCGCAGTCCTTCGGATTCTTGTCACGGCAGAGCTGATCGATGTCTTTCAGCTTGTAGTTGAGACTCAAGAAACCGAACAGATTCAGTCAGTGAGTTCGAAGAGCTTGTGCCAGCGGTAGTGTCCAGTAACTCGAACACTACATCAAGACATGACTTTGGGGTTGTCTCACGGTCTTCAAGATAGTTTTTCTTAGTTGTTTTATGAGATATGTTAGAAACCAACAAGGATATCTCACTATCTTGAACCTTATCTGCATTACTTCCTTTACCATTGCTTTATAAAGTACTCTTCCCCAATATTATGTCATCATTCTAAAAGAAGAAACAAGCAGACACATAATAGGTTTAGCATGTAGTATATGAAACTCATTTTGGTGAAACAGTTCAGTAGTAAGGTGGACAGGATTAAACTACCAACTCTTCTATTGCCAAGTAGTACATAATAAAATAATAAAAACATATATCTATGTCCTATGGTCACTGCATTGTCTTGCCAAGTCAAAATAGAGACACATTTCAAATCATATCAGTTCAAGACAAAGCGGCATTAAAAGAATACAAGTGTGGGAAACTACACGGCACAACAAGATTTCAGATGGGTACCATGGGTATAAATGTACAACAAAACTATTGGATCTGTTGTGATGCTAGTAATGTGCACGATATGAGAATTCAACTATATACACAATTGAAATTGAAATCAACAAAGCAATTTAGAAGAGAAAACTTGTTAGAGAAACATGTTTAGACATACCTGTTGTGCCATTGGAGTTTTGACTGGATCCTTCAATGTAAAAACAAGTTTTTATGAGTAAATAAAGTGATACCAGAGCAAAGCAGTATGCACCATAGCAATGGAATCTTAAATGAGAAAAAGTGTTCTTATGGTTTAAGCACTTGTTCTACACGAACAGAGTACAGTAAGCATTAATTTGCATAATATGTGTAAAATTGACATTTGCATTAATTTGCATAAATGACATGCTAAATGGTTTATTTAGTAACTAATTAACCATACCTCTGAACTAAATGAACTTTATATGTAAATTGTTTAGAAAAGTACATAGATTAACATGGGGCACTTACTTTGCATGTTTACAAAAAATAAAATTGTGTTTAGAATAGAACAGTACCAAATCCAAAATATGCACATGGGGATTTTCCGGAATTGTTGTTTGTTGCTCCGGACTTATTTAAACTTGCTGCGATAAGTAGTTTATTTATGCTTCACCTCTTGCCATGTTAACCAACATTTAAAGTTCATGAGTGCGTAAACTAGAGTGAAATAAATAATTGAAACATCGGGTTTCGTTGATATGCAACTCGTTGCATATTGAGCTCCACTTAATTTGCAGTGTTGCTTGTTGCACTTTGCCATACCATGCCTCATTAGAATGGACATTGCGTCATACTTGATTGTGCATCGTGCCATGTTTATGTGATGGTTGTTTATCATGTTGTTTGCTTCTTTCTAGTTGTTCTTCTTCTCTATAGTTTCGATTACGTTGTGCTTGTGAGGAGTCGTTCATCTATGCCCGTTCGTCTTCTTCATGGATTCGGTCTTGTTCCGAGCTAGATTTCAGGAAAGATGACCGTTACCTTGGATATCCACTACTATATTTGCTTGCTAGTTGTCTCGATGATAACGCTATGTCGTGCTACCTACCATTTGTTTGTCAAGCCTCCCAAATTTCTATGATAAGCCTCTAACCTTTTCCACCATCCCAACAAACCGTTGTTTGGCTATGTTACCGCTTGCTCAGCCCCTCTTATAGCCATGCTAGTTGCAGGTGCAGTGTAGGTTGTTCCATGTTGGGACATGGATATCATGGGATATCACAATATCTCTTATTTAATTAATGCATCTATATGCTTGGTAAAGGGTGGAAGGCTTGGCCTTTTGCTTGGCATTTTGTTCCACTCTTGGTGCCTTAGTTTCCGTCATGCCAGTGTTATGTTCCTTGAATTTGTGTTCCAAACACAGTCAGGGTTTATGAGCCCCCCTTGATTCTTCGCCTAAACTAAAGCTTTCCCGAGGAGATCCAACATTGGATTTACCATTTGCCTAATAACAACTAAAACTTGCATAGGGACTTATCGGTACCCGAGGATTCATAATCAACAACCCCGAGCCAGTCCTCGACATGAGTGTTGGTCCACCTGCCTATGAGTCGGCAGTGCCACCTCGGGGCAACTCGGGGTATTTGACCATCGTCCACTGAGCATAGACGAATGAGTCTGTAGATACAGAGCGCGCGGCTCTGGACAGGTATCTGACTCACCGAGAGATCTCCTTGGGATAGTTTTCCTTTCTACGAAGAACTTGTGAACCTGGATTTCGAGCTTGATCGGGTTGTTCTGGAATGGAGGATTTTCCTCCATGGATCGTGAGAGTTTGTGATGGACTAGGTTGGGACATCCCTGCAGGGTTTAATCTTTTCGAGAGCGATGCCCGCGGTTATGTGGTAGATTGGAAATTTATAATATCCCGTTGTAACATCCCAAATTTTCAATTTGGAATGTTATACATAGGTCATTCATGCATATCATATTTTATTGCATTTTTGCTCTGCGATCCTCGAAATTCTAAGCAACTCAAGGACCCACGGAGAGAGTTGGGGATTTCGTTATTTTCATATTTGATTTTTCTCAAATTTTGAAAAGAGGATCATTTGGTTTTGATTTTTTCCCGAAAATATTCCATATTAAAATATATGAGAGGAGATAATATGACTTCTTCAAAATAAATGAAATATTATAGGAAAAATATTAAAATCAAATAAGTTCACTTTGTATTAGGAAAAAAATGCATTTTTCAAAACTGTATTGGAGGTCTATATAAATGTTCACTTTGTATGCAATATTATTAGAGCATCGTGAAAATTTATTTCAGGATTTTTGGAGTCTGTTTAGTATTTGTTTTTTTGTTTTTCCGCGGCAGGATTTATTTTAAAAAAGGTAACCGACCTACCCGGCCGTGTCCGACCTCGACACTTGACCCGGCCGGCCTTATAAGCCGCGCCCCCACGACCCCGAGGCCCAGCAAGCCGCCAGCCCCGCCCGAAACCCTAAGCCGCCGCCACCGGGCCTTGCCGCCGCTGCTCCGTCGCGCTGCCCTCCGCCGGCGCCGCCACAGCGCCGTGCGGCCGCACATCACCGTTCTGCCGTCCCGCCGCCGCTGCACGCCGCCGAACTAGCTGAGGTAGCCGCAGCCGGCGGTTTTCACAAGAAAACCGTTTGGTTTTTTGAAACCCTAGTTCATTTTTTTAGATCGGTTTCTTTTTTATTTTTCCCGGTTTAGTTAAATCGCGGACGTTCGTCTGTACGTTCATTTTAACGAACGATGTTCATCCGTTAGTCGCAGATAGCGAACGTTCGTTCATTAGCCTGTTCGTCAATTTTCTTTTTCCAGGGTTTTTCCGTGATTATTTTCGATCGAGATTTCTGCCCTAATCTTCGATCTAGTATATCTTTTGGCTTGTTTATCCGAATCAGGTGAAACAAGAGCCTAGATCTTCGTCTCGAAGCCCTCTTTCCGTTTAACCAACTTGAACAAGATTTTGGTACTGTAAAATTTGACTTTAGTCTAGATTAGGAATAGGATCTTGTTTCTTTCATAGTTTGAGTTTCGTTGCTCCGTTTGATTTGATTCTTTTTGCAAACCGGAGTTCTTCGGTTGAACTTTCTGGTTAGATATTCTTATTTGAGTTTTACCCTTGTATATTTGCTTGATTGCTTATGTATGTTATTGTTTGTTTGTGATAGAACACCCAGAGTGCGAAGCGTGCTACTACGAGTCTCTCGGTTTTGCGGATCATCAGCAAGGCAAGTAACACTTTGATCATACCCCTTTACCACCCAGTTTTTATGCATTAGTTTCAACCCTCACACATTGCATGAGTAGGATATCTTAACATGTGGGTCTGGGAAGTAGATGATGAGGTAGAAACTATTACCTGCTTTATTATCAAAACCCCTGGGAGTTACTTCTATGTTATGCTTTTATTGCCATGCTATGCTCATAGACGTGGTTTGGGTTTGAGTGTATCCATGACAGATGTGAGTTGTTAATTATTTGTTCAACTTAAGGTGGCAACTTTAATATACATCTGGGTGGATTGCTTGTGGGCACCTGGAGAATCCAGTGTTGTCCAAGGATATCCCGGAGTACCCGTGTGATCATCCTATGGTCCGCCACCCAGGCTCAAAGGGATCATAAGATTATTCATGCTAGAAACTTCCGTGTGCAGCCAGAAGCCATTATGGGCTTTGGCATAGTTGAGTATGTTGTGTGACCTCTTTCACTGGTGGGCTAGCAGATGTAGGGGAAAGTAGGTGTAACGGTCCACCCAAAGTAAAGAGTTAATGCTTCTAAAAGACTGTGTCTCGGTCATCCGTTTCTCAAACACCCTGTAGTGCAAGAAATCCAACGAAGGAGATCGAGTCTTGTGGGGAAAAGTGCGCAAACCTCTGCAGAGTGTATAAACTAATCATGGTTAGTCGTGTCCCCGGTTATGGACATCTTGAGTATCTAGTACTTGAATTATTAATTTGATCTCATCACTCTAAATTAATTTGTTGGGATGTTAATGACTACTTTAATTGGGATTGAGTTGGAGGAACCTTCTTAGTGATGTTTCAACTACCATGATAGTTAAAATAAAATATATTCCTTTGTTGTATGGAAAAATTGGCTTTTCGCAAAACAATATAACCATAAAGCCTCCACCAGCCATATATGCATTAAGTGATAGCATTTATCTGTTCATTATTCTCTTGTGTTATTTTGCCAGCATATTCAATGTGTTGACCCATTTTCGGGCTGCAACTATCATGTTGCAGACTTTTGAGATGATGAGTAAGATGTCGTAGGTCGTTTGTCATGCACTCAGCTATGCCGTTGGAGTTGATGGACTCACTATATCTTCCAAGCATTTCGATGTTATCTTAATTAGATGGCCTTAGGCCATATTTATTGTAATAAATTCTCTTTTGCGACATTTGAGGTAATAAGTGTGTGATTTCTACTCTGTTATAAATCCTTCGAGTACTGTGTGTATCAGCATTACCAATCCAGGGATGGCACTGAAGCACAGAGACTTGACCGTTCGAGGTCGGGTCGCTGCAAGATGGTATCAGAGCACACGCTGAATGTAGGACACGACCATTAAGATGGGCCATACATCACTCTTCTCTACTCATTTCTTACTCCTCTCCATTTTCTACTCTTTAGGATGGCGGACGCAAGGAACAAGTTTACACAGCCGGATGAAGACACCCCGTTTGGAAGACACTTGAAGGAAGTCACTAGGTACCTGAACATCGGAATACCAAGCTTCATCGGCACCTACACTACCACTTTACCAGAAGAGGAGCGTTGGTGGATTCGAGTTCAAGTTCCAGGAAGCACATTCATGCCAGTCACTGACCCATAGAGTTTTCCTTTGATGCACCAACCTGGAGTCTAGAGTAGAGCATGGCAGCCCATATTTCCATGGGACGCATCGACGAAGTTTACCGCAAGGAGCTTAAGGACACTATCTACCAGATATGTGGGCGCCGAGATGAGCAATGGGAGATGATCAGCACCAGGAAGGACAGGTCCATTGCAGCATTTATCCAGGAGTTAGACCATCACATACGTCGCCAGGAGAACTGGATGTGCGCAAGCATGATAGATTTGAGGAAGGTGATGACCAGGATCACAGAGCTAGAAGAGGAGCTTAAGTCTACATGCGATGGATATGAGGAGGAAATGATGATACTTGTGGAGAAGAATGATGACATGACAAGGAATCTAGGAGTTTTCATGGGAGACGTCGCGCCAGGAGATGAAGACGATGAACCTAAGGAGATTCGTTCTGAAGACTACATCATCATCGACGACACCGACTCCGACCCCGATAGTAGTGATGACGACTATGAAGATGAAGCTGGAGCGGATATCATGGAGTCTTCCACCGATCAAAATTTCTTGTAGACCACCATATGATTAGTAGTATTCCCCCATGTAAATATTAGTAGTCCGAGAATTGTAACGATAGTCAGATCGATTGTATGCCCTTGCTTGATTGATTGAGTGATATGTTATGATTGTGTTTGTCTCATGTGCATATGGGTAGTGCTTTCTCATTAGACCTCAGTCTATTCTAATCTCTCCCCCCTAAACCCATCAGATGCCTCCGAGACATGACCCCAGATTTGTTTTCCCACCGGATCTCACTCAGTTGATCCAGCAACACAAATACACTGATGCGGTTGCTAGTTCAGAATCAGGGCAACAACAACAACAACAACAATAACAACAACAACCCTCCGCCACCACCTCCAGTTGACAACTTAGCCCGTTTTCTGAGGTTACAGCCGCCGGTGTTTTCCAGTAGCACCGAGCCCATAGTTGCGGATGACTGGCTATGTGGGATTGGAAGGGAGTTAACCACCGCCGGTTGCACAGATGCAGAGAAGGTGCATTTTTCCGCACACCAATTGGATGGAACCGCAGCCGCATGGTGGGAGAATTACACAACCACCTTTCCCATAGCCAATGTCACTTGGGAGTAGTTTCAGCAAGCTTTCCGCACAACCCATGTCTGAACTGGATCTATGAGCATGAAGAAGTGTGAGTTTCGCAACTTACGCCAGGGGAATCGTACTGTAGGTCAGTATGTAGAGGAGTTTAGTAAGTTATATCGCTATGCCCCAGATGATGTGGCCACCGATCCCACGAAGAAGGAGAAGTTTATGGAAGGGCTGAATGATGAGATGAGCATGCAGTTGATGGTGGCAACATTCAACAACTACTGGGAGTTGGTAGATAAGTGTAACACCCCAGAAGTAAAACTTCCCATTTTGGCAATATATCCATCTTGTTCTTCATCTATTCTAAGTGGTTTTCCTCTTTGTGGGTTTCTTTCTGGGTTTGTTTTGTTTGTCTTTGCTTTTCTTGTCTTTGCTTTGTCATATCTCTTTTGTCATCCATTGTTGCACTATGCCCTCATCATATGTTTGCATCATGTGCATATCTATGTTTGTGTTGGGCTTATGCCAACTTGCTTTTCCATGACATTCATGCATGATATGTTGTTGCATGTTCTATGTGTGTTCCATGCATCACCACCTCCATGCATCACCACCTCTCCTTCTATTCCTTTCTTTTTACAAGTGTCACTTTCCCTTCTCTTTTAATGTTCATCTTCTCCCTGTAAATCTTGCTACATGTCCAGAACCCCTCTGCCAATTTTCACCTCTTTTAGAATTGTTTTGGTTGGGTCCAAAAATGCATCAAGTTTAAATTTTATTCAAACTTGCTTCATTTTTCTACCTCTAAAATAGTCCAAACCAATTTTATTAAATAGAGCATATTTCCAGGAGCTCGTGGATATTTTTGTTTCTGCCATATACCTCTCAAACCTCCCTTGACTTTTCCTTTTCTACAGCTGTGAATTTAAATTTACAAATTTAAGAAAAAGGGGAGAGCCCCCCCCCCTAGTGCAGCCACCTGGGCCTTTTTCCCTCTAGCTAGCCAGCCCACTTACCTCTTCCGGCCCAGTCAGCCCACGCGTACAGAGACGTCGTCAACCTCCTGTACGGCAAGCATCCAGCATGTCCACGTTGACGCCCCGGTTGATTTGACGGCCGTCCGACGCCCCTAGCCCCTTTAAAGCATGTCCAAACCCTACCCCGGTCTCTCCTCTGTCCATCCAGGCCCTCGTCTTCCCTCGCCGCCGCCAGGTAAGGCTAGGCACGCCATGACGTCGCCCTGCCCACCATGCTCTGGCCGAGCTTGAGCTCGAGCTCGGAGTAGCCGTCTATGCCGCGCCTCCGACCCCCTCTGCCACTATGGAGAGGAACGCCAAGTTCCCCTACGTCTGCTTCCACGCTGCACGTGATCACAAGGCTTCCAGATCGACTCCCTCGGTCGTTTTCTTCCTCTGCTTAGCGGACAGCAGCCCCACCAAGTTCAGAGCTCCATCGCGTCGTCTAAGGCTCATTCTGGTCTACCCCATCGTGTCCTAGGGTGAGCTGGGTAACGCACCTACCTCTCCCTTTCTTTCCATGGCATATAGGGCCCCGTGAGACTCGGTAGATCCATGTCTTTGCTGTGCTCCCGATGCTCCGGCGAAGTCTATGGTTTTGTTGTGTTTTTGCTGCAGCGCGCCCGTGCGTCCCCGCGCTCCGGTTCCTGCCTAGATGCAGTCGCCTCACGCCCCATCCTTCACGCGTGCGCTCGAACGCGAGGAGCAGCTGCCTCGCCCAGCCTTGCCGCCGCCATACCCGAGACAAGCATGAGCTCATACTCGAGCTGCCGCACGTGCACTCGCACATTCGCAGCAGCTTTGTCTGTTGCACGCGCACCCACACCACTTTTCCCCGTGCACCCGGTTTTGCCTCCCGCCGCCTTGCTTGCTTCCCTGCTCGCCGCGAACACCATGGCCCCGAGCAGAGCTACGCTCATGCTCGAGCGCCCAGTCCTCTGTTGCACGTGCGCAACCACGCATGTGCTCCCCTCTCAATCCCGTGCGCCCGCCGGAGCTCCTTGCTCCGCTAGACGCGCCGCCGCTCGTCGGTGCCGTCACCGTCTTCCCTGTGCACGTATGGAGAAGATAGCCATGGCCCTGGGTTGTGTCAAGTAGACCCGAGCCCCTTGCCAACCAGCATACCGATCCTAGCCCAGTGGTAGCGACCCATCTCATCCACCCGGCAGAACAGGGTTCGAATCCCCCCTAGGGCACTGTGTTAGAGCCCCTTTTTTTCTCTCTTTTGGGATAGCTGTTTCTATGACAGAAGGGTCCCACCAGTCAGCCTCTCAGGGCCCTCCTCTTTCTTTTTTTCCCTTATCCCCGCATTTTCCATTTATGTCAAGTCCTCATTTTCCATTTCGGGCAAGTCCATATCTGGATGTTTCCAAATAAGGAAAATGTCATTTCTGTCATATTCCATTTAGGGCAGTTTCTAACTTATTGCACTTGTGATGATTTCTCTACAGCAACCCCAACATATTATATATGTTTTTGGGGTAGAAAAATCCCACCAATCCAGTGGTGGCATTATTTTCTGCATTTAAGCAAGTTTGCATACATGTCATTTTACATGATATTGCTGTTTTGGCATTTTTGTGTGATTTATTTGAAACATGCTATGAGGTGGTTTGGCACATGGTTAGCTTCATTTCATGTCTACTTCACGCTAGAGTTTGTTCCATGCCGTGACATGCCTTGTGGTGAGTTAATCAAGCTTGTAAAGATGCCATGTTGAATCTATTTTTGTCATGTCCTGGAATTTCTCTAAGTCTGTAAGCTGTTTATGTTTTTGCCATGTTCACATGCTTGCAAATGTATTTTCTGATCCCTTTTGGCTCAAGGTCACTAAGGGACTTTTGTTAAGCTCTTTGAGTAGCTTCATGCCATGCCTTGCTTTGCCATGTTAAGTTCCTGTAGCATATAGTTTTCATGATCCAAAGTGTGCTACCTGATCTGAAATTCCAGGCTTGTGTTAATTTCACTAAGTCTGAAATCTGTTTACCAATTGCACTTTTGACATGCTTGTTTGAACCTGGTAATGAATGAATTGGCCGTAGCTCATTGTTCATATTTTGTTAAGTATCATGAGTGGATCCCTACCATGTATTTTGTTGCCATGTTTGAGTGCTGTAGCATAATTATCTTGATGCATTTATATGGCTACTTGCTGTTTATCGCAGACCGGTGCCATATTTGTTTTGCTTGCCATTTCCAAACCGTACCTCCGATTCCGGTGTTCTTTATATTGATTTCAACCGAAATCACCTCAACTTTCCAGTGGCACACTTGGATTTACAAGTTGAGGTCAGGTTCAATCATTCCTTGTCAAATCTTGCATATGCATCACATATCGCATCCCGCATAGCATACCATGTTTGCATCATGTTGTTTGAGCTTTGCACGTGGTTGATTGTGTCCTTTGCTTGTTTGTCTGGTTTGGGTAGAGCCGGGAGACGAGTTCGCTAACGAGGAGCCCGTTGAGTTTGCTTTCGAGGATCCAGTCAACTCTGACAACTTTGCAGGCAAGATGATCATACCCTCAAAATCACTTCTATCTTTGCTTTGCTAGATGCTCGCTCTTTTGCTATGCCTATGCTACGATGCCTACCACTTGCTTATCATGCCTTCCAAATTGTCATGTCAAACCTCTAACCCACCATGTCCTAGCAAACCGTTGATTGGCTATGTTACTGCTTTGCTCAGCCCCTCTTATAGCGTTGCTAGTTGAAGGTGAAGATTGGAGACCGTTCCTTGTTCGAACATTATTTTTCTTGTTGGGATATCATTATATTATCTTGTTATCTTAATGCATCTATATACTTGGTAAAGGGTGGAAGGCTCGGCCTTTTTCCTAGTGTTTTGTTCCACTCTTGCCGCCCTAGTTTCCGTCATATCAGTGTTATGTTCCCGGATTTTGCGTTCCTTACGCGGTTGGGTGATAATGGGAACCCCTTGACAGTTTGCCTTGAATAAAGCTCCTCCAGCAATGCCCAACCTTGGTTTTACCATTTTCCACCTAGCCTCTTTTTCCCTTGGGTTTCCGGAGCCCAAGGGTCATCTTATTTAACCCCCCCCGGGCCAGTGCTCCTCTGAGTGTTGGTCCAAACTAGAGTCCTGTGCAGCGCCCCCCGGGGAAACTCGAGGTTTGGTTTTAGTTGTATGGAGCGCTCATCTAAGTGTGCCCTGAGAACGAGATATGTGCAGCTCCTATCGGGATTCGTCGGCACATTCGGGCGGTGTTGTTGGATTTGTTTTAACTTGTCGAAGTTGTCTTGTAGAACCGGGATACCGAGTCTGATCGGAATGTCTCGGGAGAAGGTATATCCTTCGTTGACCGTGAGAACTTGTCATGGGCTAAGTTGGGACTCCCTTGTAGGGATTTGAACTTTCGAAAGCCATGCCTGCGGTTATGGGCAGATGGGAATTTGTTAATGTCCGGTTGTAGATAACTTGAACCTTAACTTAATTAAAATGAATCAACGGTGTGTGTTACCGTGATGGTCTCTTCTCGGCGGAGTCCAGGAAGTGAACAACGGTGTTGGAGTAATGTTTGCCGTAGTTGGTTCTCTAGTTCTTCGTTCGTGCTTTGCCTTCTCTTCTCGCTCTCTTTTGCGGACAGGTTAGCCACCATATATGCTAGTCGCTTGCTGCAGCTCCACATATTACCTTACCTTACCTATAAGCTTAAATAGTCTTGATCGCGAGGCTGCGAGATTGCTGAGTCCCTGTGGCTCACAGATTACTTCCAAACCAGATGCAGGGCCTGATGACTCCGTTCCAGATGATGCGCTTGAGCTCAAGTGGGAGTTCGACGAAGACTCACGCCGTTACTATGTGTCTTTCCCTGATGATCAGTAGTGGCGCCCAGTTGGGGCGATCGGGACCGTGTCGCATGTTGGGTTGATCTTTTATTTTAGTTCCGTAGTCGGACCATGAGTGATTGGTTGATGTAATGCTATTTATGTACTTTGTTTGACATGGCGAGTGTAAGCCAACTATGTACCTTCCCCTTTTATTATCTATTTACATGGGATGTTGTGAAGATTGCCTTACTTGCGACATTGCTTTCAATGCGGTTATGCCTCTAAGTCGTGCTTCGACACGTGGGAGATATAGCCGCATCGAGGACGTTACAAGTTGGTATCAGAGCCTTCCCCGACCTTAGGAGCCCCCACTGCTTGATCGTTTTTAGCAGCCGTTGTTGAGTCTAGAAAAATGTTTTGAGTCATTTAGGAATTATATATCGGAGAGTTTAGGAATTCTTTTTACTCCCCAGTCCCCTCATCGCTCTGGTAAGGCATCCTGACGTAGAGTTTTGACTCTTCTCTTCTCAAATTTCACTAATTTTTTTTTACGATCATGCGGGTATCTTGGAATCGTTCCGATAGTTTTGTGATGAGAACATTGTTCTTGGTGCCTCCTGTCATTTAGGGGTTGTGGCAGTGTCCCGGGGAGTTGAGCTCCGAGGTGTTGTCATCACAATTTTATCGTTGCAGTTCTGGAATACCGGAGTTTAGTTCGCCGACATCGAAAATCTCTTTTATGCAGTTGTTGGTGAGATAACCTCGACGCCACCCAGTACTGGGGCGGGAGTTCGGGAGTATTGCCATAACTTGTATAACGGATGCTTTTCGAAGGTTGAGGTAGATGGTTTCCGAAGTTTTTCTCGGTTATGTGTTGAAGGATGGATACAGCTGGATGTAGGATTTGCTAGATTTGGGTGAGATATTATGCTTCCCATGTATCCCCAACACCTGATTGCATAACTAGAAAGGTTCGGGAGTTTCATAGGTGGGAATTCTTGTAGCTCTAGTTCTTCTTCCATGGATATTCGGTTTGAGATTGGGATTTCTTACCGAGTATTCGTTCTTGTTTCGTACCTTGTTGATTTATTCCTCCAGCTAAATTCTAAGTGGCTTCTCAATTTATGGATATGTGACCATTTCAATTGGAATGCATTCGTTCATTTTGTTCGGATGTGAAGACCATATGTTGCAATTTTAACCCGCTTGATTCAACTTCAATTTTATCTGTCAATGTGCTAACGGATGTCACCCTCTTCGGGATGGCTCCCGCTAAGAGTAGCAATCAGAATGAGAATCAGGATCCGCCGCCACCTCCTCCTCCTCCGGAGGCATGGCAAGCTGTGATGGCTGCTACCAATGCAAACACGTAGTTGATCATGCAAATTCTTCAAGAGCGCAACCAAGTGAACCAAGGCAACCAAGGCAACAATCAGAATCACTTTGCTACACTCAACCAGTTCCTTGCTAACCAGCCAAAGACCTTCAGCAATTGTGTTGAGGCAACTGACGCTGATGATTGGCTCGTGGACTTGTGCAAGCATTTCGAGTGCAGTAACGTCAGGCCTGAGGACTTTGTCAAGTTCGCTTCCTTCCAACTCAAAGACCAAGCTGCACAATGGTTCCAGTAGTACAAGGATTCCAGAGGAGGCCGTGTGATTACCTGGGATGAATTCCGTCAAGACTTCAAAGCTCATAATATTCCTCAGAGCGTGGTTGAAATCAAGCGTGAGGAATTCCGCAACCTGAAGCAAGGCTCTATGTCTGTCTATGACTACAACAAGATGTTTCAGAAGCTCGCCCGCTTTGCTAAGCAGGACGTCCCTGACGAGAAGAGCATGATATACCAGTTCAGGGGTGATCTCAGGGAAGAAATCCAGCTAGCTCTTGTTCTCTTTGAGTCCTTGAGGTACGATGAGTTCGACAACATGGCATTGAAGCAAGAGGCTGCTCAACTGAAGTGTGATGCTTCCAAGAAGAGAGTCAGAGATGCTAATCCTTCTTCCTCTACTCAAGTGGCAAAGAAACAGAAGTATTGGCTTCCTCCTCCTCCGTTCCTTCAGCCGTATCAGAAGAGAAAAGGTGGCAGTGGATCTTCCCACCCACCCAACCCTGGCTTTCAGAACAAGACTTCGTCTCACGCTCCAAGATCGAGTGATCCGTATCACCGTCTGCTTTCAGAGGTCACATGCAACAAGTGCGAACAGAAGGGTCACTATGCCAACAAATGCTTCAACCAGAGACGTCTCCCTCCTCCTCCTGTGAGATCGGCAAGTACAGTTGTGGTCAAGCATAACCCCAAGTACACCAAGGTCAACATGGTGAATTGTAACACCCTCGATGCGACTATATCTCCCACGTGTCGAGGCACGAATTAGTGGCATAATCGCATTGAAGGCATATGTCGCAAGTCAGGCAATCATCACAAACATCCCGCGTAATATAGATAATAAAAAGGGATAACATAGTTGGCTTACACTCACCACGTCAATCAAGGTACATAAATAACATTACATCATCCAAACACTCATGGCCCGACTACGGCGCCAAAATAAAAGATAACCCAAAAGGCGACATGGTCCCGATCACCCCAACTAGGCACCACTACTGATCATCGGGAAAGGAAACATAGTAACGTTGAGAGTCCTCGTCTAACTCCCACTTGAGCTTGAGCGCGTCACCTGGAGCGGAATCTTCAGGCCCTGCATCTGGTGTAATAGTAATCTGTGAGCCATAGGGACTCAGCAATCTCGCACCCTCGCGATCAAGACTATATAAGCTTATAGGTAAGGCAAGGTAAATATAAGTGGAGCTGCAGCAAGCGACTAGCATATATGGTGGCTAACTTATTCGCAAAAGAGAGCGAGAAGAGGAGGCAAAGCGCGAGCGAGAAACTAGAGAGCAACCTGCGCAAACATTACTCCAACACCGTGTGCACTTCCCGGACTCCGCCAAGAAGAGGCCATCACGGTAACACACTCAGTTGATTCGTTTTAATTAAGTTAAGGTTCAAGTTATCTACTACCGGACATTAACAAATTCCCATCTGCCCATAACCGCGGGCACGGCTTTCGAAAGTTCAAATCCCTGCAGGGGAGTCCCAACTTAGCCCATGACAAGCTCTCACGGTCAACGAAGGAATAGACCTCCTCCCAAGACGTTCCGATCAGACTTGGGATCTCGGTTCCTCAAGACATTTCGACAGGTTAAAACAACACCAGCAACACCGCCCGAATGTGCGACAAATCCCGATAGGAGCTGCACATATCTCGTTCTCAGGGCACACTCAGATGAGACATCCTACGAGTAAAACCAACCCTCAAGTTGCCCCGAGGTAGCCCCGTAGTCTACTCGGTCGGACCAACACTCAGAGGAGCACTGGCCCGGGGGGGGTTTAAATAAGATGACCCTCGGGCTCCGGAAACCCAAGGGAAAAAGAGGCTAGGTGGCAAATGGTAAAACCAAGGTTGGGCAGTGCCGGAAAATATTTAATCCAGGCGAACTATCAAGGGGTTCCCATTATAACCCAACCGCATAAGGAACGCAAAATCCGGGAACATAACACCGATATGACGGAAACTAGGGCGGCAAGAGTGGAACAAAACACTCGGCGAGAGGCCGAGCCTTCCACCCTTTACCAATTATATAGATGCATTAAGATAACAAGATAATATAATGATATCCCAACAAGTAAATAAATGTTCCAACAAGGAACGGTCTCCAATCTTCACCTGCAACTAGCAACGCTATAAGAGGGGCTGACCAAAGCGGTAACATAGCCAATCAACGGTTTGCTAGGACATGGTGGGTTAGAGGTTTGACATGGAAATTTGGGAGGCTTGAAAGCAAGTGGTAGGCATCGTAGCAATAGCATAGCAAAAGAGCGAGCAATCTAGCATAGCAAAGATAGTAGTGATTTCGAGGGTATGATCATCTTGCCTGCAAAGTTGTCAGAGTTGACTGGATCCTCGAAAGCAAACTCAACGGGCTCCTCATTAGCGAACTCGTCTCCCAGCTCTACCAAAACAAGACAAACAAGCAACAAGGACACAATCAACCCCGTGCAAGGATCAAACAAGATGATGCAATGATGATATGCTATGCGGGATGCGATGCGGGATGCAAAATGCAAGATATGACAGGAAACGTATGAACCTGGCCTCAACTTGGAATTCCAAGTGTGCCACTGGAAAGATGAGATGAAATCGCTTGAAAACTATATAAAGATCATCGGAATCGGAGTTACGGTTTGGAAATGGCAAGCGATTCAAATATGACACCGATCTGCGATTTACAGCAAGTAGCCATCTAAATGCAATGAGATGAACAAGCTACAAACACCCAAACATGACAACAAAATACATGGCAGGGATGCATTCAAGATGCTTAACAAAAGTCTAGCACTGAGCTACGGCCAAAAACATCCATCAAGAAGGCACAAAATACAAGCTAGACATGGCAAGAACAATAGCATAGCATGCACGGATCAACTACAACATCATCGGCAAAATTGCAAACAAGTTGACAATCTGCCCAGATTCACAAAGTAGCAAAAGTAGAGCTCGATTGACTCAAGCTAGGGTGCTCCATAATTGCAAACAAAGACATGGATGAATAGAGCACTACAAGATTAACAAAACATCCTTACTGATCATCCTCAAAAGAGGCACGGATCACTAGGAAACAACATGAACATATGGCATCATGAGATAAACAGCTCAAGGACTTAGTGGAAATGCTAAGTCCCTGAAAACAGAATTACCAAGTGCACCACTTGGCAAGCTTGTGCTAGTCACCACACACATCACAAAAATACATGGGTTGCACCTCTGGAAAGATGACAAAACCCTTAACAAAACATAAGTAGAGCTCATGGGCATATCATGCACACAAAAATCATGGCAAAATGACAAATATGCAAATGGAGTAGCAGATCTGACAATTATCTCAAGTATCCCTCTTCTAACAGCATTTCGGGCATCAAGATGAACTCAAATGAAAATGATGCAATGGAATGAAATGATGTACTCTCTGAGATGAACATTTTGATATGTTATATGCCAAAAACGGAGCTACGGATGCAAAATTACGAGCCTATGAACTAGAGCACTTGGATCTGGAATTTTGGGACTTAGAGAAAAAAACACCTCGCAGATCTAGGGTTTACTATTCATGGCACACGAACCGAGGTTCGCCGGGACCTCGCCGGCGACGATGGCTGGAGTAGAGGGAGGAAGAGGTGGGGCGGCGCCGGTGGAGGACGGGCGCGGGGCGGCGGAGGCGGCACGGCGGCCGGGTGGCGCGGCGACCGGGAGAGGCGGCGGCGTCCGGCGACGGCGACCATGGCGACCGGCGTCGAAAGGCGGCGAGGCGGCCAGAGTGCGGGGAGGAGAGGCCCCGGGCGGCGCGACGTGGGAGGAGGGCGGCGGCAGGCGCGGGCTCGCGAGGGCCCTCCTTGGGCCGGGCGGGCCGCGGCGGTGGAGGTGGTGGAGGCGCCACGTGGCGCGATGGGAGTGGGCGGCGGCGACGTCCGGCGCGGTGCGGACAATGTCCGGCGCGCGGAGGCGATTTCTAGGGTTTCGGGGAGAAGAAGAAGAAAACAGAGGGGTTCTTTAAATAGAGGTAGAGGGAGCTAGGAGAGTCCAAATGAGGTGCGGTTTTCGGCCACGCGATCGTGATCGAACGATCTAGATGATGCAGCAGGTTTAGGTGGGTTTTGGGCCAAATTGGAGGGGTGTTGGGCTGCAACACACACGAGGCCTTTTCGGTCCCTCGGTTAACCGTTGGAGTATCAAACGAAGTCCAAATGATACGAAACTTGACAGGCGGTCTACCAGTAGTAAACCAAGGCCGCTTGGCAAGTCTCGGTACAATCCGGAAATGTTTAATCCCCACACACGAAAGAAAGCTAGAAATGACCACCAGAGGAGAACGAAGCGCCGGAATGCAAAATGGACAACGCGGAAAATGCTCGAATGCCTGAGATGAACACGTATGCAAATGTAATGCACATGATGACATGATATGAGATGCATGACAACGATAACAACACACGGAGACAAAGACCCGAACCGGAATAAATAAAATAACTTAACACCGGAAATGGCAAGAGTTGGAGTACAAATTGGGAAAGTTACATCCGGGGTGTTACAACACTCCACCACTACGAAAGGATCTCGTCCTGAGATCTAGGACTGAAAGAACGCCGGGTACTCAGAACGGAGGTGATCCTCGCGTTCCCAGGTAGCTTCTTGGTCGGAATGGTGTGACCACTTGACTTTGAGAAATTTGATCAACTTGTTGCGAGTCTTGCGTTCAGTCTCTTCAAGGATAGCAACGGGGTGCTCACGATATGAGAGATCTTCTTGGAGCTCAATGTCCTCGAAGTTGACGGTGCGGTTAGGAGTCTTGAAGCACTTTCGGAGCTGAGAGACATGGAACACATCATGAACATTTGCAAAGTTTGAAGGAAGCTCGAGTTGATAGGCGAGGTCGCCTCTTTTGCTGACAATCTTGAAAGGTCCCACGTATCTAGGGGCAAGCTTCCCTTTGATACCGAAGCGACGAGTACCTTTCATAGGAGCGACGCGGAGGTAAACATGATCTCCGATCTCTAAAGCCAAATCACGGTGCTTACTATCATAGTAACTCTTCTGACGGGATTGGGCTGCTTTGAGGTTATCTCGAATGACTTTGCACATTTCCTCTGCCTCTGTGATTAAGTCATTTCCGAGAAGCTGACGTTCACCAGTTTCAGACCAGTTGAGAGGGGTACGGCACTTCCTGCCATACAGAATTTCAAATGGGGCCTTGCCCGAACTTGCTTGAAAACGGTTGTTGTAGGAGAATTCAGCATATGGAAGACAATCCTCCCACTTCAAGCCGAAGGAGATCACACAAGCCGTGAGCATATCTTCAAGAATCTGGTTGACACGCTCGACTTGACCGCTAGTTTGAGGATGGAAAGCTGTGCTGAAGCGGATGTTGGTGCCCATGGCCTTTTGAGAAGAATCCCAAAACTTGGAGGTAAAGATGCTGCCACGGTCTGAAGAGATCACTTGCGGAATACCGTGCAAAGAGACAATTCGAGAGGTATAGAGTTCCGCCAATTGAGCTGTAGTGATCGACTCTTTGATAGGCAGAAAGTGAGCCACTTTGGTGAGTTTGTAGATGACAATGAATATAGCATCATTGCCACGCTTGGACTTTGGAAACCCAGTCACGAAGTCCATTTCAATATGGTCAAACTTCCATTGTGGAATGGCAAGAGGTTGGAGGAGACCAGCTGGCCTATGGTGTTCTGCCTTCACTCTTCTGCAGACATCACATTCATTCACGAATTGAGCAATCTTGTGCTTCATTCGAGTCCACCAATAAGCCTGCTTGAGATCCTGATACATCTTCGTACTCCTAGGGTGGATGGAGAGGAGAGAATTGTGAGCCTCGTTCATGATCACTTTACGAAGTTCACCTTTGGGCACAACAATACGATCCTCGAAGAAGAGAGTATCCTTGTCATCAAGGCGGTAGCACTTGTACTTGGGCTAACTCTTGGCAATCCCAATCTTCACCTTTTTCACCATAGCATCAAGAAGCTGAGCTTGGCGAATCTAGTCTTCCAAGGTAGGAGAGACTTGAAGGTTGGCGAGGAAACCTTGAGGAACAACTTGCAGATTAACTTTGCGGAAAGCTTCACAAAGCTCGGGTTGATAAGGCTTAAGAATGAGACTGTTGCAGTAAGCCTTTCTGCTCAATGCGTCAGCAATCACATTAGCCTTGCCTGGAGTATACTCGATACTCGGATTATACTCTTGAATCATTTCGACCCATCGAGTTTGCCTGAGGTTGAGATTAGGCTGAGTGAAAATGTACTTGAGACTCTTGTGATCAGTGAAAATGTCCACTTTTCTTCCCAATAAGAGATGTCTCAAAGTCAAAAGAGCATGCACAACTGCCGCGAACTCGAGATCATGAGTGGGGTAGTTCTTCTCATTAGGCTTCAATTGGCGAGAGGTATAAGCAACAACTTTCTTCTCTTGCATCAAAACTGCGCCAAGACCTTGGAGAGAGGCATCACAAAAGACCTCGTACGGCTTGGATTCATCAGGCGGAGTCAGAACTGGAGCAGTGATCAATTTCTCTTTCAAAGTGTTGAAAGAAATGTCACACTCCGGGGACCAAACGTACTTGACGTGCTTTTGGAGAAGATTAGAGAGAGGCTTCGCGATCTTAGAAAAGTTTTCAACGAATCTTCGGCAATAGCTTGCGAGACCGAGGAAGCTACGGAGTTGCTTCACGTTCTGAGGAGGTTCCCAATTCACAATTGCAGACACCTTCTCAGGATTCACGGCAATGCCCTTGGCAGAGATGATATGACCAAGATAAAGAACCTCATCGAGCCAAAATTCACACTTGGAGAACTTGGCGTAGAACTTGTGTTCTCTGAGCTTATCGAGCACCAAACGCAAGTGCTTGGCATGATCTTCCTTGTTCTTCGAGAAAACCAGAATGTCGTCGAGATAGACCAAAACGAAGTCATTGGTGTAGGCGTTGAAGATGAAGTTCATCATGTGAGAGAACATCGGAGGAGCGTTGACGAGTCCAAAAGACATGACAGTGTACTCATATGAACCATAGCTTGTCCTGAAAGCCGTCTTGGGAATATCTTGCTCACGGATTCGAATCTGATGATAACCCATACGGAGGTCAAGCTTGGAGAATACTTGGGCACCTTTGAGTTGTTCGAACAGCTCGTTGATGTTGGGAAGTGGGTATTTGTTCTTGATGGTCTTCTTGTTCAATGGACGGTAATCAACACAAAGTCGGTCCGTTCCATCCTTCTTCTTCACAAAAAGAACACCAAGCCCCACGGAGAAGAACTAGGCCGGATGAGACCCATTTTCTCTTGAATATCGAGTTGCTTCTTCAGCTCCTTCAACTCTTCAGGTCCGAGCTTGTAAGGACGCTTGCACACAGGTTCCGTGCCAGGCTCAAGATCAATAACGAATTCAACTGGCCGGTGCGGAGGCATTCCTGGGAGCTCTTCTGGAAAGACGTCTTGATATTCACAAACGACTGGAATTTGCAAGATGGCATCGAGTTCACCCTTCTCATTGAGAGAAAACAGATGGATAGTATCATCACGAGCGGCAAAGACAATTACATCCTCAGACGAATGAGTCAATTGAATCTGCCTGGTTGCACAATTAAGCTGAGCCTTGTGCTTTGAAAGACAATCCATTCCGAGAATAAGATCAATATCCGAATTACCAAGAACCACCGGAGAAGAGAGAAACTTGTAATCACCCAACGTGATAGAGATATTGGGAGCAACCAAACTAGAAGTCAAAAGCTTGCTGGGAGAAACAACTTGCATGACTTTGGGCATGATTTTAGTATCAACATTGTGCTTCGATGCAAAAGGGCATGACAAAAAGGAATGCAATGCACCAGTATCAAAAAGTACTTTTGCTAGAATATCATTAACAGGAAGGTTACCCATGATGACATCTGATGAGTCCTCTGCTTGGGCTGCGTTCATCAACTTGACCTTGGCGTGCTTGGGGTTATGCTTGACCACAGCTGTACTTGCTGATCTGACAGGAGGAGGAGGAGGGAGGCGCCTCTGGTTGAAACACTTGTTGGCATAGTGACTCTTCTGTTGGCACTTGTTGCATGTGACCTCTGAAACTGGACGGTGATACGGAGCACTCGATCTTGGAGCTTGAGACGAAGTCTTGTTCTGAAAGCCGGGGTTGGGTGGGTGGGAAGAACCACTGCCACCTTTGCTCTTCTGCTGATATGGCTGACGGAACGGAGGAGGAGGATGCCAATACTTTTGCTGCTTGGCCACTTGAGTAGAGGAAGAAGGAGTAAAATCTCTGACTCGCTTCTTGGAAGCATCACACCTCAACTGAGCAGCCTCTTGCTTCAAAGCCATGTTGTAGAACTCATCGTATCTCAACGGCTCAAAGAGAACAAGAGCTAGCTGAATTTCTTCTTTGAGACCACCCCTGAACTGGTATATTATGCCCTTCTCATCAGGGACGTCCTGCTTGGCAAAGCGGGCGAGCTTCTGAAACAACTTGTTGTAGTCATAGACAGACAAAGAGCCTTGCTTCAGGTTGCGGAATTCCTCACGCTTGCTTTCAACCACGCTCTGAGGAATATGATGAGCTCGGAAATCTTGACGGAATTCATCCCAGGTGATAACACATCCACCTCTGGAGTCCTTGTACTGCTGGAACCATTCTGCAGCTTGATCTTTGAGTTGGAAGGAAGCGAACTTGACAAAGTCCTCAGGCCTGACGTTACTGCACTCGAAATGCTTGCACAGATCCACAAGCCAATCGTCAGCATCGGTTGCCTCAACACAATTGCTGAAAGTCTTTGGCCCGTTAGCAAGGAACTGGTTGAGTGTAGCAAAGTGATTCTGATTGTTGCCTTGATTCCCTTGGTTGCCTTGATTGCGCTCTTGAAGAATTTGCATGATCAACTGTGTGTTGCATTGGTTGCGGCCATCACAGCTTGCCATGCCTCCGGAGGAGGTGGAGGTGGAGGTGGATCTTGATTCTGATTCTGACTCTGATTGGTGCTCTTAGCGGGAGCCATCCTGAAGAGGTTGACCACCGTTAGCACATAAACAGATGAATATTGTAGTTGAATCCAACGGAATGAAAATTGCAACATATAGTCTTCACATCCGAACAAAATGAACGAATGCATTCCTCTTGAAATGGTCACATATCCATAAATTGAGAAGCCACTTAGAATTTAGGTAGAGAAATAAATCAACAAGGTACGGATCAAGAACGAATAATCGGTAAGAAATCCCAATCTCAAACCAATATCCGTGGAAGAAGAACTAGAGCTACAAGAATTCCCACCTATGAAACTCCCGAACCTTTCCAGTTATGCAATCAGGTGTTGGGGATACAGGGGAAGCATAATATCTCACCCAAATCTAACAAGTCCTACATCCAGCTGTATCCATCCTTCAACACATAACCAAGAAACCTTCGGAAACCATCTACCTCAACCTTCGAAAAGCATCCATTATACAAGTTATGGCGATACTCCCGAACTCCCGCCCCAGTACTGGGTGGCGTCGAGGTTATCTCACCAACGAACTCCATAAAAGAGATTTTCGATGTCAGCGTACTAATCTCAGGTATTCCAGAACTGCAACGATAAAATTATGACGACAGTACCTCAGAGCTCAACTCCCCGGGACACTTCCACTAAACCCTTGACGGAAGGCACCAGACAATGTTCTCATCATAAAACCATCGGAACAATTCCAAGATACCCTCGTGATCCTAAAAAAAATTAGTGAAATTTGAGAAGAGAAGAGTCAAAGCTCTACGTCAGGATGCCTTACCAGAGCGATGAGGAGACTGGGAAGTAAAAAGAATTCCTAAACTCTCCGATATATAATTCCTAGATGACTCAAAACATTTTTCTAGACACAACTCGGCCGCTAAAAACGATCAAGCAATGGGGATCCTAAGGTCGGGGAAGGCTCTGATACCAACTTGTAACACCCTCGATGCGACTATATCTCCCACGTGTCGAGGCACGACTTAGAGGCATAATCGCATTGAAGGCATATGTCGCAAGTCAGGAAATCATCACAAACATCCCATGTAATATAGATAATAAAAAGGGATAACATAGTTGGCTTACACTTGCCACATCAATCAAGGTACATAAATAACATTACATCATCCAAACACTCACGGCCCGACTATGGCGCCAAAATAAAAGATAACCCAACAGGCGACATGGTCCCGATCACCCCAACAGGGCACCACTACTGATCATGAGGAAAGGAAACATAGTAACATTGAGAGTCCTCGTCGAACTCCCACTTGAGCTCGAGCGCGTCACCTGGAGCGGAATCTTCAGGCCCTGCATCTGGTGTAATAGTAATCTGTGAGCCACAGGGACTCAGCAATCTCGCACCCTCGCGATCAATACTATATAAGCTTATAGGTAAGGCAAGGTAAATATAAGTGGAGTTGCAGCAAGCGACTAGCATATATGGTGGCTAACTTATTCGCAAAAGAGAGTGAGAAGAGGAGGCAAAGTGCGAGCGAGAAACTAGAGAGCAACCTGCGCAAACATTACTCCAACACCGTGTGCACTTCCCAGACTCCGCCGAGAAGAGGCCATCACGGTAACACACTCAGTTGATTCATTTTCATTAAGTTAAGGTTCAAGTTATCTACAACTGGACATTAACAAATTCCCATCTGCCCATAACCGCGGGCACAGCTTTCGAAAGTTCAAATCCCTGCAGGGGAGTCCCAACTTAGCCCATGACAAGCTCTCAAGGTCAACGAAGGAATAGACCTCCTCCCAAGATGTTCCGATCAGACTCGGGATCTCGGTTCTTCAAGACATTTCGACAGGTTAAAACAAGACCAGCAACACCACCCGAATGTGCCGACAAATCCCGATAGGAGCTGCACATATCTCGTTCTCAGGGCACACTCAGATGAGACATCCTAAGAGTAAAACCAACCCTCAAGTTGCCCCGAGGTGGCCCCGCAGTCTACTCGGTCGGACCAACACTCAGAGGAGCACTAGCCCGGGGGGGTTAAATAAGATGACCCTCGGGCTCCGGAAACCCAAGGGAAAAAGAGGCTAGGTGGCAAATGGTAAAACCAAGGTTGGGCATTGCTGGAAAAGCTTTAATCAAGGAGAACTATCAAGGGGTTCCCATTATAACCTAACCGCGTAAGGAACGCAAAATCCAGGAACATAACACCGATATGACGGAAACTAGGGCGGCAAGAGTGGAACAAAACACTCGGCGAGAGGCCGAGCCTTCCACCCTTCACCAAGTATATAGATGCATTAAGATAACAAGATAATATAATGATATCCCAACAAGTAAATAAATGTTCCAACAAGGAACGGTCTCCAATCTTCACCTGCAACTAGCAACGCTATAAGAGGGGCTGAGCAAAGCGGTAACATAGCCAATCAACGGTTTGCTAGGAAATGGTGGGTTAGCGGTTTGACATGGCAATTTGGGAGGCTTGAAAGCAAGTGGTAGGCATCGTAGCAATGGCATAGCAAAAGAGCGAGCAATCTAGCATAGCAAAGATAGTAGTGATTTCGAGGGTATGATCATCTTGCCTGCAAAGTTGTCAGAGTTGACTGGATCCTCGAAAGCAAACTCAACGGGCTCCTCATTAGCGAACTCGTCTCCCAGCTCTACCAAAACAAGACAAACAAGCAACAAGGACACAATCAACCCCGTGCAAGGATCAAACAAGATGATGCAATGATGATATGCTATGCGGGATGCGATGCGGGATGCAAAATGCAAGATATGACAGGAAACGTATGAACCTGGCCTCAACTTGGAATTCCAAGTGTGCCACTGGAAAGATGAGATGAAATCGCTTGAAAACTATATAAAGATCATCGGAATCGGAGTTACGGTTTGGAAATGGCAAGCGATTCAAATATGACACCGATCTGCGATTTACAGCAAGTAGCCATCTAAATGCAATGAGATGAACAAGCTACAGCACCCAAACATGACAACAAAATACATGGCAGGGATGCATTCAAGATGCTTAACAAAAGTCTAGCACTGAGCTACGGCCAAAAACATCCATCAAGAAGGCACAAAATACAAGCTAGACATGGCAAGAACAATAGCATAGCATGCACGGATCAACTACAACATCATCGGCAAAATTGCAAACAAGTTGACAATCTGCCCAGATTCACAAAGTAGCAAAAGTAGAGCTCGATTGACTCAAGCTAGGGTGCTCCATAATTGCAAACAAAGACATGGATGAATAGAGCACTACAAGATTAACAAAACATCCTTACTGATCATCCTCAAAAGAGGCACGGATCACTAGGAAACAACATGAACATATGGCATCATGAGATAAACAGCTCAAGGACTTAGTGGAAATGCTAAGTCCCTGAAAACAGAATTACCAAGTGCACCACTTGGCAAGCTTGTGCTAGTCACCACACACATCACAAAAATACATGGGTTGCACCTCTGGAAAGATGACAAAACCCTTAACAAAACATAAGTAGAGCTCATGGGCATATCATGCACACAAAAATCATGGCAAAATGACAAATATGCAAATGGAGTAGCAGATCTGACAATTATCTCAAGTATCCCTCTTCTAACAGCATTTCGGGCATCAAGATGAACTCAAATGAAAATGATGCAATGGAATGAAATGATGTACTCTCTGAGATGAACATTTTGATATGTTATATGCCAAAAACGGAGCTACGGATGCAAAATTACGAGCCTATGAACATGAGCACTTGGATCTGGAATTTCGGGACTTAGAGAAAAAAACACCTCGCAGATCTAGGGTTCACTATTCACGGCACGCGAACGGAGGTTCGCCGGGACCTCGCCGGCGACGATGGCCGGAGTAGAGGGAGGAAGAGGCGGGGCGGCGCCGGTGGAGGACGGGCGCGGGGCGGCGGAGGCGGCACGGCGGCCGGGCGGTGCGGCGACCGGGCGAGGCGGCGGCGTCCGGCGACGGCGACCACGGCGACCGGCGTCGAAGGGCGGCGAGGCGGCTCGGCGGCCGGAGTGCGGGGAGGAGAGGCCCCGGGCGGCGCGACGTGGGAGGAGGGCGGCGGCAGGCGCGGGCTCGCGGGGGCCCTCCCTGGGCCGGGCGGGCCGCGGCGGTGGAGGCGGTGGCGGCGCCACGTGGCACGACGGGAGTGGGCGGCGGCGACTTCCGGCGTGGTGCGGACAATGTCCGGCGCGCGGAGGCGATTTCTAGGGTTTCGGGAAGAAGAAGAAGAAAACGGAGGGGTTCTTTAAATAGAGGTAGAGGGAGCTAGGAGAGTCCAAATGAGGTGCGGTTTTTGGCCACGCGATCGTGATCGAACGATCTAGATGATGCAACAGGTTTAGGTGGGTTTTGGGCCAAATTGGAGGGGTGTTGGGCTGCAACACACACGAGGCCTTTTCGGTCCCTCGGTTAACCGTTGGAGTATCAAACGAAGTCCAAATGATACGAAACTTGACAGGCGGTCTACCGGTAGTAAACCAAGGCTGCTTGGCAAGTCTCGGTCCAATACGGAAATGTTTAATCCTCACACACGAAAGAAAGCTAGAAATGACTACCAGAGGAGAACGAAGCGCCGGAATGCAAAACGGACAACGCGGAAAATGCTCGAATGCATGAGATGAACACGTATGCAAATGCAATGCACATGATGACATGATATGAGATGCATGACAACGATAACAACACACGGAGACAAAGACCCGAACCCGAGAAAATAAAATAACTTAACGCCGGAAACGGCAAGAGTTGGAGTACAAATTGGGAAAGTTACATCCGGGGTGTTACATGAATGTAGCTCAGGCAGAGGACTCGTCAGATGTCATCATGGGAAACCTTCCTGTTAACGATATTCCCGCAAGAGTTCTTTTTGACACTGGTGCATTGCATTGTTTCATCTCGAGACCTTTTGCATCTAAGCATGATTTTGTTACTCAAGTGTTGCCAAAACCGTTGGCTATTTTCTCTCCGGCCCGTCAAATGACATCTCGAGTATGCGTTCCGGATGTTACAATCACTTTGGGTGACTATAAGTTCTTGTCCTCTCCAAATGTTCTTGGTGACTCGGATATTGATGTTATTCTCGGGATGGATTGGCTTTCTAAGCACAAGGCGCAGCTTGATTGTGCAGTCAGGCAGATTCAATTGACTCATTCGTCTGAGGATGTAATTGTCTTTGCTGCTCGGGATAATACAATCCGTCTGTTTTCTCTCAATGAGAAGGGTGAACTGGATGCTATCTCGCAAATTCCAGTCGTTTGCGAATATCAAGACATCTTTCCAGAAGAGCTTCCAGGAATGCCTCCGCACCGGCCAGTTGAATTCGTCATTGATCTTGAGCCTGGCACGGAGCCGGTTTGCAAGCGTCCTTACAAGCTCGGACTTGAAGAGTTGAAGGAGATGAAGAAGCAACTCGATATTCAAGAGCGAATGGGTCTCATCCGACCTAGTTCCTCTCCGTGGGGTTGTGGTGTTCTCTTTGTGAAGAAGAAGGATGGAACGGACCGACTTTGTGTTGACTACCGTCCATTGAACAAGAAGACTATCAAGAACAAGTACCCACTTCGCAACATCAACGAGCTGTTCGAACAACTCAAAGGTGCCCAAGTATTCTCCAAGCTTGATCTCCGTATGGGTTATCACCAGATTCGAATCCGTGAGCAAGATATTCCCAAGACAGCTTTCAGGACAAGCTATGGTTCATATGAATACACTGTCATGTCTTTTGGCCTCGTCAACGCTCCTCCGACTTTCTCTCGCATGATGAACTTCATCTTCAACGCCTACACCAATGACTTCGTTTTGGTCTATCTCGACGACATTCTGGTCTTTTCGAAGAACACGGAAGATGATGCCAAGCACTTGCGTTTGGTGCTTGATAAGCTCAGGGAACACCAGTTCTACGCCAAGCTCTCAAAGTGTGAATTTTGGCTCGATGAGGTTCTTTATCTTGGGCATATCATCTCTGCCAAGGGCATTGCGGTGAATCCTGAAAAGGTGTCTGCAATTGTGAATTGGGAACCACCTCAGAACGTGAAGCAACTCCGTAGCTTCCTCGGTCTCGCAAGCTACTGTCGAAGGTTCGTTGAGAATTTTTCAAAGATCGCGAAGCCTCTTTCAAACCTTCTCCAGAAGCACGTCAAGTATGTTTGGTCTCCGGAATGTGACATCGCTTTCAACACTTTGAAAGAGAAATTGGTCACTACTCTAGTTCTGACTCCTCCTGATGAATCCAAACCGTTCGAGGTCTTCTGTGATGCCTCTCTCCAAGGTCTTGGTGCAGTGTTGATGCAAGAGAAGAAAGTTGTGGCTTATACCTCTCGCCAGTTGAATCCCAATGAGAAGAACTACCCCACTCATGACCTCGAGTTGGCGTCAGTTGTGCATGCTCTTTTAACTTGGAGACATCTCTTATTGGGAATAAAAGTGGACATTTTCACTGACCACAAGAGTCTCAAGTACATCTTCACTCAGCCTAATCTCAACCTCAGGCAGACTCGGTGGGTCGAAATGATTCAAGAGTATAATCCGAGTATTGAGTATACTCCAGGCAAGGCCAATGTGATTGCTGACTCTTTGAGCAGGAAGGCTTATTGCAACAGTCTGATTCTCAAGCCTTATCAACCCGAGCTTTGTGAAGCTTTCCGCAAACTTAATCTGCAAGTTGTTCCTCAAGGTTTCCTCGCCAACCTTCAAGTCTGTCCTACCTTGGAAGACCATATTCACGAGGCTCAACTTCTTGATGCTATGGTGAAGAAGGTGAAGATTGGGATTGCCAAGATCCAACCCAAGTACAAGTGCTACCGCCTTGATGACAAGGATACTCTCTTCTTCGAGGATCGTATTGTTGTGCCCAAAGGTGACCTTCATAAACTTATCATGAATGAGGCTCACAATTCACTCCTCTCCATCCACCCTGGGAGTACGAAGATGTATCAGGACCTCAAGCAGGCTTATTGGTGGACTCGAATGAAGCGAGAGATTGCTAAGTTCATGAATGAGTGTGATGTCTGCAGAAGAGTGAAGGCAGAACACCAAAGGCCAGCTGGTCTCTTCCAACCTCTTGCCATTCCATAATGGAAGTTTGACCACATTGAGATGGACTTTGTGACTGGGTTTCCAAAGTCCAAGCGTGGCAATGATGCTATATTCGTTGTCATCGACAAACTCACTAAAGTGGCTCACTTTCTGCCTATCAAAGAGTCTATCACGGCAGCTCAATTGGCGGAGCTCTATACCTCTCGAATTGTCTCACTGCACAGTATTCCATAGGTGATCTCTTCAGACCATGGCAGCATCTTTACCTCCAAGTTTTGGGATTCTTTTCAGAAGGTCATGGGCACCAACATCCACTTCAACACAACTTTCCATCCTCAAACTAGCGGTAAAGTCGAGCATGTCAACCAGATTCTTGAAGATATGCTCAGGGCTTGTGTGATCTCCTTCGGCATGAAGTGGGAAGATTGTCTTCCATATGCTGAATTCTCCTACAACAACAGTTTTCAAGCAAGTTCGGGCAAGGCCCCATTCGAAATTCTGTATGGCAGGAAGTGTCGTACCCCTCTCAACTGGTCTGAAACCGGTGAACGTCAATTTCTTGGAAATGACTTAATCACAGAGGTAGAGGAGATGTGTAAAGTCATTCGAGATAACCTCAAAGCAGCGCAATCGTGCCAGAAGAACTACTATGATAGTAAGCACTGCGATTTGGCTTTCGAGATCGGAGATCATGTTTACCTCCGCGTCTCTCCAATGAAAGGTACTCATCGCTTCGGTATCAAAGGGAAGCTTGCCCCTAGATACGTGGGTCCTTTCAAGATCGTCAGCAAGAGAGGCGATCTCACCTATCAACTCGATCTTCCTTCAAACTTTGCCAATGTGCATGACGTATTCCATGTCTCTCAGCTCCGCAAGTGCTTCAAGACTCCTGACCGCACCATCAACTTCGAAGACATTGATCTCCAAGAAGATCTCTCTTATCGTGAGCACCCCGTTGCTATTCTTGAAGAGACTGAACGCAAGACTCGCAATAAGTCAATCAAATTCCTCAAAGTCAAGTGGCCACACCATTCCGACCGTGAAGCCACCTGGGAACGCGAGGATCACCTCCGTTCTGAGTACCCGGCGTTCTTCCAGTCCTAGATCTCGGGACGAGATCCTTTCGTAGTGGTGGAGTGTTGTAACACCCCAGATGTAAAACTTCCCATTTTGGCAATATATCCATCTTGTTCTTCATCTATTCTAAGTGGTTTTCCTCTTTGTGGGTTTCTTTTTGGGTTTGTTTTGTTTGTCTTTGCTTTTCTTGTCTTTGCTTTGTCATATCTCTTTTGTCATCCATTGTTGCACTATGCCCTCATCATATGTTTGCATCATGTGCATATCTATGTTTGTGTTGGGCTTATGCCAACTTGCTTTTCCATGACATTCATGCATGATATGTTGTTGCATGTTCTATGTGTGTTCCATGCATCACCACCTCCATGCATCACCACCTCTCCTTCTATTCCTTTCTTTTTACAAGTGTCACTTTCCCTTCTCTTTTAATGTTCATCTTCTCCCTGTAAATCTTGCTACATGTCCAGAACCCCTCTGCCAATTTTCACCTCTTTTAGAATTGTTTTGGTTGGGTCCAAAAATGCATCAAGTTTGAATTTTATTCAAACTTGCTTCATTTTTCTACCTCTAAAATAGTCCAAACCAATTTTATTAAATAGAGCATATTTCCAGGAGCTTGGGGATATTTTTGTTTCTGCCATATACCTCTCAAACCTCCCATGACTTTTCCTTTTCTACAGCTGTGAATTTAAATTCACAGAGTTAAGAAAAAGGGGAGAGCCCCCCCCCCCCCTAGTGCAGCCACCTGGGCCTTTTTCCCTCTAGCTAGCCAGCCCACTTACCTCTTCCGGCCCAGTCAGCCCACGCGTATAGAGACGTCGTCAACCTCTTGTACGGCAAGCATCCAGCATGTCCACGTCGACGCCCCGGTTGATTTGACGGCCGTCCGACGCCCCTAGCCCCTTTAAAGCATGTCCAAACCCTACCCCGGTCTCTCCTCTGTCCATCCAGGCCCTCGTCTTCCCTCGCCGCCGCTAGGTAAGGCTAGCCACGCCATGACGTCGCCCTGCCCACCATGCTCCGGCCGAGCTTGAGCTCGAGCTCGGAGTAGCCATCTACGCCGCGCCTCCGACCCCCTCTGCCACCATGGAGAGGAACGCCAAGTTCCCCTACGTCTGCTTCCACGCCGCACGTGATCACAAGGCTTCCAGATCGACTCCCTCGGCCGTTTTCTTCCTCTGCTTAGCGGACAGTAGCCCCGCCAAGTTCAGAGCTCCATCGCGTCGTCTACGGCTCGTTCCCGTCTACCCCATCGTGTCCTAGGGTGAGCTGGGTAACGCACCTACCTCTCCCTTTCTTTGCATGGCATATAGGGCCCCGTGAGACTCGGTAGATCCATGTCTTTGTTGTGCTCCCAATGCTCCGGCGAAGTCTGTGGTTTTGTTGTGTTTTTGCTGCAGCGCGCTCGTGCGTCCCCGCGCTCCGGTTCCTGCCTAGATGCAGTCGCCTCACGCCCCATCCTTCACGCGTGCGCTCGAACGCGAGGAGCAGTAGCCTCGCCCAGCCTTGCCGTCACCATACCCAAGACGAGCATGAGCTCATACTCGATCTACCGCACGCGCAATCGCACATTCGCAGCAGCTTCGTCTGTTGCACGCGCACCCACACCACTTTTCCCCGCGCGCCCGGTTTTGCCTCCCGCCGCTTTGCTTGCTTCCCTGCTCGCCGCGAACGCCATGGCCCCAAGTAGAGCTACGCTCGTGCTCGAGCGCCCAGTCCTCTGTTCCACACGCGCAACCACGCATGTGCTCCCCTCTCAACCCCGTGCGCCCGCCGGAGCTCCTCTGCTCCACTAGACGCGCCGCCGCTCGCCGGTGCCGTCACCGTCTTCCCTGTGCACGTATGGAGAAGATAGCCATGGCCCTGGGTTGTGTCAAGTAGACCCGAGCCCCTTTCCAACCAGCATACCGATCCTAGCCCAGTGGTAGCGACCCGTCTCATCCACCCGGTAGAACAGGGTTCGAATCCCCCCAAGGGCGGTGTGTTAGAGCCCCTTTTTTCTCTCTTCTGGGATCGCTGTTTCTATGACAGAAGGGTCCCACCAGTCAGCCTCTCAGCGCCCTCCTCTTTCTTTTTTTCCCTTATCCCCGCGTTTTCCATTTATGACAAGTCCTCATTTTCCATTTCGGGCAAGTCCATATCTGGATGTTTCCAAATAAGGAAAATGTCATTTCTGTCATATTCCATTTAGGGCAGTTTCTAACTTATTGCACTTGTGATGATTTCTCTACAGCAACCCCAACATATTATATATGTTTTTGGGGTAGAAAAATCCCACCAATCCAGTGGTGGCATTATTTTCTGCATTTAAGCAAGTTTGCATACATGTCATTTTACATCATATTGCTGTTTTGGCATTTTTGTGTGATTTATTTGAAACATGCTACGAGGTGGTTTGGCACATGGTTAGCTTCATTTTCATGTCTACTTCATGCTAGAGTTTGTTCAATGCCATGACATGCCTTGTGGTGAGTTAATCAAGCTTGTAAAGATGCCATGTTGAATCTGTTTTTGTCATGTCCTGGAATTTCTCTAAGTCTGTAATCTGTTTATGTTTTTGCCATGTTCACATGCTTGCAAATGTATTTTCTGATCCCTTTTGGCTCAAGGTCACTAAGGGACTTTTGTTAAGATTTTTGAGTAGCTTCATGCCAAGCCTTGCTTTGCCATGTTAAGTTCCTGTAGCATATAGTTTTCATGCTCCAAAGTGTGCTACCTGATCTGAAATTCCAGGCTTGTGTTAATTTCACCAAGTCTGAAATCTGTTTACCAATTGCACTTTTGCCATGCTTGTTTGAACCTGGTAATGAATAAATTGGCCGTAGCTCAGTGTTCATATTTTGTTAAGCATCATGAGTGGATCCTTGGCATGTATATTATTGCCATGTTTGTGTGCTGTAGCATAATTATCTTGATGCATTTAGATGGCTACTTGCTGTTTATCATAGACCAGTGCCATATTTGTTTTGCTTGCCATTTCCAAACCGTACCTCCCATTCCGGTGTTCTTTATATTGATTTCAACCGAAATCACCTCACCTTTCTAGTGGCACACTTGGATTTCCAAGTTGAGGCCAGGTTCAATCATTCCTTTTCAAATCTTGCATATGCATCACATATCGCATCCCGCATAGCATACCATGTTTCCATCATGTTGTTTGAGCTTTGCACGTGGTTGATTGTCTCCTTTTTGCTTGTTTTTCTAGTTTGGGTAGAGCCGGGAGACGAGTTCGCTAACGAGGAGCCCGTTGAGTTTGCTTTCGAGGATCGAGTCAACTCTGACAACTTTGCAGGCAAGATGATCATACCCTCGAAATCACTTCTATCTTTGCTTTACTAGATGCTCGCTCTTTTGCTATGCCTATGCTACGATGCCTACCACTTGCTTATCATGCCTCCCAAATTGCCATGTCAAACCTCTAACCCACCATGTCCTAGCAAACCGTTGATTGGCTATGTTACTTCTTTGCTCAGCCCCTCTTATAGCGTTGCTAGTTGCAGGTGAAGATTGGAGACCGTTCCTTGTTCGAACATTATTTTTCTTGTTGGGATATCATTATATTATCTTGTTATCTTAATGCATCTATATACTTGGTAAAGGGTGGAAGGCTCGGCCTTTTCCCTAGTGTTTTGTTCCACTCTTGCCGCCCTAGTTTCCATCATATCGGTGTTATGTTCCCGGATTTTGTGTTCCTTACGCTGTTGGGTGATAATGGGAATCCCTTGACTGTTCGCCTTGAATAAAGCTCCTCCAGCAATGCCCAACCTTGGTCTTACCATTTTCCACCTAGCCTCTTTTTCCCTTGGGTTTCCGGAGCCCAAGGGTCATCTTATTTAACCCCCCCCGGGCCAGTGCTCCTCTGAGTGTTGGTCCAAACTAGAGTCCTGTGCAGCGCCCCCTCGGGGAAACTCGAGGTTTTGTTTTAGTTTTATGGAGCACTCATCTGAGTGTGCCCTGAGAATGAGATATGTGCAGCTCCTATCGGGATTTGTCGGTACATTCGGGCGGTGTTGCTGGATTTGTTTTAACTTGTCGAAGTTGTCTTGTAGAACCGGGATACCGAGTCTGATCGGAATGTCTCGGGAGAAGGTATATCCTTCGTTGACCGTGAGAACTTGTCATGGGCTAAGTTGGGACTCCCCTGTAGGGATTTGAACTTTCGAAAGCCGTGCCTGCGGTTATGGGCAGATGGAAATTTGTTAATGTCTGGTTGTAGATAACTTGAACCTTAACTTAATTAAAATGAATCAACGGTGTGTGTTCCCGTGATGGTCTCTTCTCGGCGGAGTCCGGGAAGTGAACACGGTGTTGGAGTAATGTTTGCCGTAGTTGGTTCTCTAGTTCTTCGTTCGTTCTTTGCCTTCTCTTCTCGCTCTCTTTTGCGGACAGGTTAGCCACCATATATGCTAGTCTCTTGCTGCAGCTCCACATATTACCTTACCTTACATATAAGCTTAAATAGTCTTGATCGTGAGGGTGCGAGATTGCTGAGTCCCCGTGGCTCACAATTACTTCCAAACCAGATGCAGGGCCTGATGACTCTGTTCTAGATGATGCGCTTGATCTCAAGTGGGAGGTCGACGAAGACTCACGCCGTTACTATGTGTCTTTCCCTGATGATCAGTAGTGGCGCCCAGTTGGGGCGATCGAGACCGTGTCGCATGTTGGGTTGATCTTTTATTTTGGTACCGTAGTCGGACCATGAGTGATTGGTTGATGTAATGCTATTTATGTAATTTGTTTGACGTGGCGACTGTAAGCCAACTATGTACCTTCCCCTTTTATTATCTATTTACATGGGATGTTGTGAAGATTGCCTTACTTGCGACATTGCTTTCAATGCGGTTATGCCTCTAAGTCGTGCTTCGACACGTGGGAGATATAGCCGCATCGAGGGCGTTACAAGTTGGTATCAGAGCCTTCCCCGACCTTAGGAGCCCCCACTGCTTGATCGTTTTTAGAAGCCGTTGTTGAGTCTAGAAAAATGTTTTGAGTCATTTAGGAATTATATATCGGAGAGTTTATGAATTATTTTTACTCCCCAGTCCCCTCATCGCTCTGGTAAGGCATCCTGACGTAGAGTTTTGACTCTTCTCTTCTCAAATTTCACTAATTTTTTTTAGGATCACGCGGGTATCTTGGAATCGTTCCGATGGTTTTGTGACGAGAACATTGTTCTTGGTGCCTCCTGTCATTTAGGGGTTGTGGTAGTGTCCCGGGGAGTTGAGCTCCGAGGTGTTGTCGTCACAATTTAATCGTTGCAGTTCTGGAATACCTGAGTTTAGTTCGCCGACATCGAAAATTTCTTTTATGCAGTTGTTGGTGAGATAACCTCGACGCCACCCAGTACTGGGGCGGGAGTTCGGGAGTATTGCCATAACTTGTATAACAGATGCTTTTCGAAGGTTGAGGTAGATGGTTTCCGAAGTTTTGCTTGGTTATGTGTTTAAGGATGGATACAGCTGGATGTAGGATTTGCTAGATTTGGGTGAGATATTATGCTTCCCCTGTATCCCCAACACCTGATTGCATAACCGGAAAGGTTCGGGAGTTTCATAGGTGGGAATTCTTGTAGCTCTAGTTCTTCTTCCACGGATATTCGGTTTGAGATTGGGATTTCTTACTGAGTATTCGTTCTTGTTCCGTACCTTATTGATTTATTCCTCTACCTAAATTCTAAGTGGCTTCTCAATTTATGGATATGTGACCATTTCAATTGGAATGCATTCGTTCATTTTGTTCGGATGTGAAGACCATATGTTGAAATTTCAACCCGCTTGATTCAGCTCCAATTTTATCTGTCAATGTGCTAACGGATGTCACCCTCTTCAGGATGGCTCCCGCTAAGAGCAGCAATCAGAATCAGGATCCGCCGCCACCTCCTCCTCCTCCGGAGGCATGGCAAGCTATGATGGCTGCTACCAATTCAAACACGCAGTTGATCATGCAAATTCTTCAAGAGCGCAACCAAGCGAACCAAGGCAACCAAGGAAACAATCAGAATCACTTTGCTACACTCAACCAGTTCCTTGCTAACCAGCCAAAGACCTTCAGCAATTGTGTTGAGGCAACTGACGCTGATGATTGGCTCGTGGACTTGTGCAAGCATTTCGAGTGCAGTAACGTCAGGCCTGAGGACTTTGTCAAGTTCGCTTCCTTCCAACTCAAAGGCCAAGCTCCAGAATGGTTCCAGCAGTACAAGGATTCCAGAGGAGGCCGTGTGATTACCTGGGATGAATTCCATCAAGACTTCAAAGCTCATCATATTACCTAGGATGATGCGCTTGAGCTCAAGTGGGAGTTCGACGAAGACTCACGCCGTTACTATGTGTCATTCCCTGATGATCAGTAGTGGCGCCCAGTTGGGGCGATCGGGACCATGTCGCATGTTGGGTTGATCTTTTATTTTGGTACCGTAGTCGGACCATGAGTGATTGGTTGATGTAATGCTATTTATGTACTTTGTTTGACGTGGCGAGTGTAAGCCAACTATGTACCTTCCCCTTTTATTATCTATTTACATGGGATGTTGTGAATATTGCCTTACTTGCGACATTACTTTCAATGCGGTTATGCCTCTAAGTCGTGCTTCGACACGTGGGAGATATAGCCGCATCGAGGGCGTTACAATAAGGCTCTTATGATTGAAGGGAAGCAGTAGCAGATTGAGAGCCGCAAGAGGAAGTATGGGCAAGGGAAGTACAACTCAGGAGCTCAGCAGAAACCCCGTCTCACCCCGAACCCGAGAAAATTTACCCATAACCATGGAGGCCATAACCATAATGGAGGAATTCCGCATAACCACAACGGCCCTAGGAATGGAAATGGGAATGAAGCAGGCAACAATCAAAATCGCTCTAACCCAGCAATGCCCGCCAAGAAGGACCTGAGTCACATTACTTGTTTCAAGTGCTGGAAGACTACACACTACGCCACCGAGTGTTCTGAAGCAAAGAATGGGAATGGTAATGGAAACTCTTGGCAGAAGCCCAACCCATTCAACAAGGGACAAGTGAACCACATGAATGTGGAGGACGTTGAAGAGCAGCCTAATGCAGTTATCGGTAAGTTTTTGGTTAAGTCATTTACCGCAATAGTTCTTTTTGATACTGGTGCATCGCATTCATACATTTCAAGGGGATTCGTGGATAAATATAAGTTTCCCACCAAGGTACTTAGGACACCCATGTTAGTAAGCTCACCAGGAGCGGAGTATATGGCTAGTGAGGGATGTTTTAAGTTGCCATTAACCATAGGTAGGCATGTTTTCCCCTTAGACTTGATAATTTTGGAATCCCAAAGATTGGATGTGATAATCGGTATGCATTGGCTATCGATGTATGGAGGAAACATCGATTGCGCCAGTAAGTCCATTTTACTCACCACCCCGGAGGGAAAAGGGATCAAGTATGTATCCCGGCATACCCCTAAGAGCACTCACGTAAATTCTCTCACGGGAGTTGTTCAAGAAGAAGTGCCTGTAGTGAAGGGTTACCCGGATGTATTTCTAAGGAATTACCAGGCATGCCCCAAGATCGAGACATTGAGTTTTGGTAGAGTTATTGCCAGGCACCGGACCGATATCAAAGAGACCATACCAGATGCCCGCAAATGATCTGGAGGAGATTAAGAAGCAGATCAAGGAGTTGTTGGAGAAAGGTTACATTCGACGAAGTTCATCACCATGGGGAGCCCTAGTGCTCTTGGTTGAGAAGAAGGATAAGTCTCTGAGAATGGTTGTTGATTATCGGGCATTGAATGAAGTGATAATCAAGAATAAGTACCCACTGCCGATGATCAATGATTTGTATGACCATCTGCAAGGAGCTAAAGTGTTTTTGAAGATCGACCTGCGATGAGGATACCACCAGCTGAAGATTCGAGAAAAGGATATACCTAAGACAGCTTTTACCACAAGGTATGGGCTATATGAGTATACGGTTATGTAATTTGGATTGACTAACGCCACTGCCTCATGAGTGTGATGAACAAGGTGTCCATGGAATTCTTGGATAAGTTTGTTGTGGTTTTCATTGATGATATCTTGTTATACTCGAAGGATGAAGAGGAACACAAGGAGCATTTGCGTTTGGTTCTTGAGAAGCTCAGGGGACATCAGTTATATGCCAAGTTTAGCAAATGTCAGTTTTGGTTGAAGGAAGTTGGATTTCCTAGACATGTTATATCATGAGAAGGTATAGCAGTGAACCCTACCAAGGTTAAATCAGTCACTGAGTGGTTGGCACCCACCTCAGTTGAAGAGATCTGTAGTTTTCTTGGACTCGCGGGATACTATCAGAGTTTCATTGAGAATTTTTTTCCAAGATTGCCAAGCCCATGCCGGCATTGCTAAAGAAGGACACCAAGTTCCATTGGACTGAAGAATGTGAAGCAAGTTCCAGGAGTTGAAGAAACGTTTGACTACGGCCCCAGTGCTGATTCTGCCGGATATACGCAAGGATTTCCATGTGTATTGTGACGCTTCTCGCTTAGAACTTGGAGGAGTACTTATGCAAGACAGAAGAGTTGTTTCGTATGCCTCACAACAACTTCGACCGCATGGGTTAAATTATGCCACACATGACTTGGAGTTGGCAGCGGTAGTGCATGCACTCAAGACCTGGAGACATTTTCTTATTGGGAACCATTGTGATGTGTACATGGATCGCAAGAGTTTGAAGTACATTTTCACACAGAAGGAGTTGAATCCCAGGCAAAGGAGATGGTTGGAGCTTATCAAGGATTATGATATGAAATTGCATTATCATCCAGGAAAGGCCAATGTCATAGCAGACGCTTTGAGCCGGAAAAGTTATGCCAATACCTTAGTAACATGAGGTTTGCCAAGGGAGTTAGCAGAAGATCTCAGGGAGCTTCGTTTAGAGATTGTTCCTAGAGGTTTTGTTACAACCATGGAAGTTCAGTCGGCATTGTTGGGAAAGATTCGAGAAGCTCAGAAGGATGACAAAGAAATTGCCGAGATAAAGGAGAAGATGGCTGAAGGAAAAGCCAAAGGTTTTCGTGAGGATGAGCACGACACACTATGGTTTGAGGACCATATGTTTGTGCCCAACAATGCAGAGATCAGGAAGTTGATATTACAGGAAGCTCATGACTCACCATACTCGATACACCCCGGAAACACCAAGATGTATTTGGATTTAAAGGAGCGTTTCTGGTGGACTGGAATGAAGAAGGATATTGCCAGTATGTAGCCG
This sequence comes from Triticum urartu, assembly GCF_003073215.2. Classification (NCBI taxonomy): domain Eukaryota; kingdom Viridiplantae; phylum Streptophyta; class Magnoliopsida; order Poales; family Poaceae; genus Triticum; species Triticum urartu. The sequence goes on along the minus strand of NC_053025.1, from coordinate 183,517,108 downwards.
TATGTGATGTATGTCAGAGAGTGAAGGTAGAACATCAGAAGACAGCAGGATTACTGCAACCTATGCCGATACCCGAATGGAAGTGGGATAAGCTTGGCATGGATTTTATCACCAGATTACCCAGGACACGATCAGGATATGATTCTATCTGGGTAGTAGTGGATCGTTTGACCAAAGTCGCTCACTTTATCCCCGTGAAGACCACCTATACAAGCGCAAAGTTGGCCAAGATATATGTGACCAGGACCGTATGTCTGCATGGAGTTCCGAGGACCATAGTATCAGATAGAGGGATGCAGTTTACATCAAAGTTTTGGCACCAGCTGCACCAGACTTTGGGAACCAGGCTAGAGTTCAGTACAACATTTCATCCGCAGACAGATGGACAGACTGAGAGAGTAAATTAGATTCCGGAGGACACGTTGAGAGCTTGTGCGCTAGACTATGGATCTAGTTAGGATGACAACTTTCCCTACGCGGAGTTCTCCTACAACAATAGTTACCAAGCCAGTTTGAAGATGGCACTGTTCGAAGCCCTGTATGGACGAAGGTGCAGAGCACCGTCAATGTGGGATGAAGTTGGAGACTGTCAGTTGTTTGGACCAGATTTGATTAAGGAGTCCAAACAGAAGGTTAAACTGATACGAGATAGACTGAAGGTAGCTCAGTCCCGACAGAAGAGTTATGCAGATTCAAAACGCAAGGAGGTAGTCTATGAAATCGGAGACAGCATATCTGATGGTATCACCTCTACGAGGAGTTAAACGTTTTGGAGTTAAGGGAAAGTTAGCCCCAAGATTTGTAGGGTCGTACCGTGTTTTGGAACGCATGTGAGAGGTTGCCTACAAGTTGGAATTACCCAAAGGATTGTCAGGAGTTCATGATGTGTTTCACGTTTCCTAGTTGAAGAAGTGTCATGCTGAGATGGCAATATCCCTCTGAGAGATACGGTGCCCCTGGAAGCAATTCAGTTGGATAGTGATTTGACATATGAGGGGAAACCTATAAAGATTCTCGAGTTTGCCAGCCGAGTTACTCGCAGAAGGTTATCAAGTTTTGCAAAGTCTAGTGGAGTCACCATACCAAGGATGAAACCACCTGGGAACGAGAGGATGATCTACGCAAGGACCACCACACCTATTTTCTAGCTAACCTGAATCTCGAGGACGAGATTCATCTTAAGGGGGGTAGGTTTGTAACATACCAAATTTTCAATTTGGAATGTTATACATAGGTCATTCATGCATATCATATTTTATTGCATTTTTGCTCTGCGATCCTCGAAATTCTAAGCAACTCAAGGACCCATAGAGAGAGTTGGGGATTTTGTTATTTTCATATTTGAGTTTTCTCAAATTTTGAAAAGAGGATCATTTGGTTTTGATTATTTTTTTCCCGAAAATATTTCATATTAAAATATATGGGAGGAGATAATATGACTTCTCCAAAATAAATGAAATATTAGAGGAAAAATATTAAAATCAAATAAGTTATTTTATTTGGGTTTTATTGCGATTTTATTTGAATTAGGAAAAAATACGTTTTTCAAAATTGCATTAGAGGTCTAAATAAATGTTCACATTGTCCGTAATATTATTAGAGGACCGCGAAAATTTATTTCAGGATTTTTGGATTCTCTTTAGTATTTACTTTATTTGTTTTTCTGCGGCGGGATTTATTTTAAAAAAAGGTAACCAGCCTACCGGGCCATGTCCGACATGGACACTTGACCTGGCCGGCCTTATAAGCCGCGCCCCCACGACCCCAAGGCCCAGCAAGCCGCCAGCCCCGCCTGAAACCCTAAGCCGCCGTAGCGCCGCGCCGCCGCGCGTCGCATTCCATCATCCTGCCGCTGCCGCATGCCGCCGACCTCGCCGAGGTAGCCGCCGCCGGCTTTCACAAGAAAAATGTTCGGGTTTTTTAAACCCTAGTTTGTTTTTTAGATCGGTTTCTTTTCGGTTTTTCTCGGTTTAGTTAAATCGCGGATGTTCGTCCATACGTTCGTTTTAACGAACGATGTTCATCCGTTAGTCGCAGACAACAAATGTTCGTTCGTTAGCCTGTTCGTCAGTTTTCTTTTTCCAGGGTTTTTCCGCGATTATTTTCGATCATGATATTTGCCCTAATCTTCGATCTAATATATCTTTTCACGCGTTTCTCCGAATCAGGTGGAACAAGTGCCTAGATCTTCGTCTCGAAGCCCTCTTTTCGTTTAAACAACTTGAACAAGATTTTGGTACTGTAAAATTTTACTTAAGTCCAGATTAGTAATCGGATCTTGTTTCTTTCGTAGTGTGAGTTTCGTTGCTCCGTTTGATTTGATTCTTTTTGCAAACCAGAGTTCTTTAGTTGAACTTTCTGGTTAGATCTTCTTATTTGAGTTTTACCCGTGTATCTTTGCTTGTTTGTTTATGTATATTATTGTTTGTTTGCGATAGAATACCCGGAGTGCGAAGCGTGCTACTACGAGTCTCTCGGTTTTGCGGATCATCAGCAAGGCAAGTAACACTTTGATCATACCCCTTAATCACCCAGTTTTTATGCATTATTTTCAACTCTCACACATGGCATGAGTAGGATCTCTTAACATGTGGATCTAGGAAGTAGATGATGAGGTAGAACGTATTACCTGTTTTATTATCAGACCCCTAGGAGTTACTTCTACGTTATGCTTACATTTCCATGCTATGCTCGTAGACGTGGTTTGGGATTGAGTGTATCCATGACAGATGAGAGGTGTTAATTAATGGTTCAACTTAAGGTGGCAACTTTAATACACATCTGGGTGGATTGCTTGTGGGCACTCTTCATAATCAGTGTTGTCCAAGGATATCCCGGAGTACCCGTGCGATCATCCTACGGTCCGCCACCCAGGCTCAAAGGGATCATAAGATTATTCATGCTAGAAACTTCCGTGTGTAGCCACAAGCCATTATGGGCTCTGGCATAGTTGAGTATGTTGTGTGACATCTTTCAGTGGTGGGCTAACAGATGTAGGGGAAAGTAGGTGTAACGGTCCACGCAGAGTAAAGAGTTAATGCTTATGAAAGACTGTGTCTCGGTCATCCATTTTCTCAAACACCGTATAGTGCGAGAAATCCAACGGAGAAGATCGAGTCTTGTGGGGAAAAGTGCGCAAACCTCTGCAGAGTGTGTAAACTAATCATGGTTAGCTGTGTCCCCGGCTATTAACATCTTGAGTATCTGGTACTTGAATTATTGATTTGATCTCATCACTCTAAATTAATTTGTTAGGATGCTAATCTATACCTACTAATAAAGCAAGGTGCGTTTCGCCAATTTTTTCATCCGTTCATCGCTAAAAATAATTTTGTTTCCTATATATCCAAGGTGGTACTAAATTTATATATATGTTTGTTAGCTAGAAAGAGAATTTTCATATGTGGGCCGCACGCTATGGCCCAGCAAAGCCAGCCCACGTATTTTTCTGCCCACGCACTTAGGAAAATTCTATTTTCCGCATAGGGCGAAAAATAGTTGAGTTTCCCACAAGACAACCAATATTGAGCTGGCCAATTTTTGTTTTTTCTGTGTTTTACTTCTATTTTTATTCTTAGTTTCGTATCTCTTTTTTCTCTTCCAAGTTTATTTTCCTTTTAGAATTTATTTCTTAAATTTAAAAAACCTCAAAAATGTTCCGATTTTTTGAAAATGTTCAAAATTCAAAAAAAATGTTACTATTTCAAAAAATATTCTGAACTTGCAAAGAGTTTCCCATTTTTTTAGAAAATATTTTTTTTCAAAATTGCTCGAGATGTCTAAAAATCAAATAGCATTTAAAAATGCTCCAAATTTGAAAAATATTCTTGTTTTTGTTAATTTTTCATAATAAAAAATAATGTTCGTTTAAAGAAATACACATTTTCTATTTTTTTGAATTTTCAACACATGTTCCTGTTTTTAGAAAATGTTCACAAATTTAAATAATTTTCATGTTTTTAGTTGGAGTTTCGCACAGGACAACCAATAATGGGCTAGCCCAATTTTCTTTATTTCGGTGTTTTACTTCTATTTTTATTCTCTTTCCTATCTATTTTTTCCCTTCCAAATTCTCAAAAAAGTTCAGACTTCAGATTTGTTTTTTTTTAATGTTAAGAATTCCAATTTTTTGCTATTTTAAAAAAATATTCGGAACTTACAAAAAGGTTCCCATTTTTTCAGAAACAATTATTGTTTTTTAAAATAGTTTGAGATGTCTAAAAAGAAAATTTCATATCAAAAATGCTCCAAATTCGAAAAATATTCTGTTTTACTAAAATTTTCATAATTAAAAATAATGTTTTGTATAAAAGATACACATTTTCTAAAAATCTTATGAATTTTGAACATGTGTTCCCTTTTTAAAAAATGTTCACAAAGTCAAATAATGTTAATGTTTTTATAAAAAAATTGGTGTTTTTAGAAAATATTTGTGAACTGAAAAAGATGTTTCCTTTCATATTTTGTTTGCGTTTTAAAAAGTGTATATTATTTTCAAAAAACTATTCCAGATTTAAAATATTGTTCATGTTTCCTATAATATTCAGAAACTTCATACCATAAAGTCCCCTAGATTGGAAGGATTGAAAGGAAAAGTAGATTGAATAACTCATGGGTCTTCCCCGACGTACGATGACATAACAAAACTCTTAAACACCATCGATCAATGAATGGAAAAATAACGGATTGATTCCTCCACACGCTGCGAAACCGAAAAGCTAATCATTTCTTTTCTTCGTGTGCACATAGGGTTTTGCTTGCACATATAATTCTCACTGACTTTAACTGCATACTATTTTATCTCCCGTTGCAATGCACGAGCATATGTGCTAGTGACTACATTAATTGGGATTGAGTTGGAGGAACCTTCTCAATGATGTTTCAACTACCTTGATAGTTAAAATAAAATATATTCCTTTGTTGTAGGAAAAAATTGGCTTTTTGCAAAACAATATAACCATAGAGCCTCCACCAGCGATATATGCATGTAATGTCAGCATTTATCCATTCATTATTCTCTTGTGTTATTTTGCCAGCATATTCCATGTGCTGACCCGTTTTCGGGCTGCAACGTATCATGTTGCAGACTTTTCAAACAACGAGTAAGATGACGTACATCGTTTTTCATGCACTCAGCTATGCCGTTGGAGTTGATGGACTCACTTTAGCTTCCAAGCCTTTCGCTGTTATCTTAATTAGATGGCCTTAGGCCATATTTATTGTAATAAGTTCTCTTTTGAGACATTCGAGGTAATAAGTGTGTGATTGCCACTCTGTTATAAATCCTTCAAGTACTGTGTCTATTAGCATTACCGATCCACGGATGGCACTGAAACATAGATACTTGACCGTTTGAGGTTGGGTCGCTACACCTGTTGTAGAGAACTTGACACTAGGTCCGAATTAAAATACACCAACCGCGTGCATAACCGTGACCGTCTCTTTTCGAGTGTGTTTGAGACAAGAATATGGTGGGGGTTATATTTGACTCATAAGTAGTTCAGGATCACTTCTAGATCATTATTAGATTGCGACCGTTATGCGTAGTTTCTCTTCTTACTCTTGTACTCGTAAGTTAGCCACCATACAGATGCTTAGTGCTTGCTGCAACCTGACCACTTATCCATTACATACCCATTAAGCTTTGGTTGTCTTAATACCCATGGTTATGGGATTGATGAGTCCTCGTGGCTCACAAATTACTGCAACAAAAAGTGCACGTAGAGGTAATGTGATGATCTGACGTGAGAGTGATGCTTGATCTGTTTGGTGTTCTTCTTCTACTTCTTCTTCTTCTTTGATCAAGGGGTATGTTCCAGGTCGGGAGCCCGGGATTAGCAGGGTGGATGTCGTTCTTCCTTTTCGTTTGATTTCATCCATAGTCAGATCCTACTCTTCTTTGTGATGATTGCTATGTATTGATGTATTCATGTTGTAGCTTGTGAAGAGTGTAAGCCATCATCTGGTATTCTCCATTCAGTACATGGTATGTTGTAATGATATCCACCTTGATATGCGCTCGAAATGCGGTTGTGCCCCAATCATGAATTCATCACATAATTTTTTTGACTGTACACAGTAGGGCAAAGCCCAATTGCCATTTTTATTATATTAAAAAATCCCAAGGGGCAGAAGTACAACGAAAGGTACAAAAAATAAAGGATAACAAAGGGCTTGAGGAGATCCCCACACTAGAGGAATCAGGCACTTTGCCGTCTACCATGGCTGACAGCAAAGGCATGCCTGGCGGGCGGCTAAGGCCTTTGTTGTCAGCCAGCAGACGCCAACGCATCCGGCTGAACAAACTATGGCAAAGGGCTCTTTGCCGTCTGCTGGCAGACGGCAAAGATGCAAAGATCTTTGCCGTCTACCAGCAGATGGCAAAGGTCCTGGACGGCACAAGTGGCAGCTGAGGTTCGTTAGGGGTTAACGGCGTGCTTTGCCGTCTGCTGGCAGATGACAAAGACCTTTGCCTCTTTGCCATCTGCCAACGGATGGCAAAGTGCCCAAATAGGCCAGTCTAGATGCCCCCTGGTAGCTGACACATGGCATGCTTTGCCATCTGCTAGCAGATGGAAAAGATACAAAGATCTTTGTCGTCCGCCAGCAGACGGCAAAGCATTCCATATAGGCTAGCCCAGTGCACCCTAGGTTTCATAGGTAGCTGACACGTGGCAGCTTTGCCGTCTGCTGGCTGAGGGCAAAGCTCTTTGGCGTCTACCAGCAGACGGCAAAGTGCCTGTATAGCCCCTGTTTTTTCTTAAATTCAATCAATTTCACAGATATATACACACACACACACACACATTTGAAAATACTTTCAACAAGCATACCAACACATATATATACCAAATCATATCCCTGCCATATGGATATGATCATCCAACACATATACATACCAAATCAAAAGTCCATATGCAACATATATAGCTAGCCAACATATCCAACAACAAGCATATAATGGTTTCATCCATACATACATATATAGGTAGCAAGTTTCACATTGTTCATCCTGCAAAATCAAAACAAAAAGGAAGCACAAGGAGATGAGTCGACTCCATCAACGCAAGCTTCCTCATTTAAAGCAAATATGCAAATTGGGAAAGAAGAAACTTAGAAGAAAAAGAACACTGGAAGAAGAAGACTAGCTAGAAGAAGAAGAATAAAAGAAGTAGTAGTAGAAGAAGAATTTTTATTCTCTTTCATTTTCTCCTCTACTTTATCTTCTTCTTCTTCTAAGTAAGGTAAGCTAGGTAATTATGCCATTTTTTAGCTAAGCTAGGTAAAGAATGCTTAGTGTAGGTCATTTTAGAGCTAAGATAGGTAAATAGGTCATTTTTGAGATTAGTAAGGTTATTATGTCATTTTTGAGGAAAATAAGCTAAGTCTATGTCATTTTGGAGGTAACCAAGATTATCATGTCATTTTTGACCGAAGTATGCTAAGTAGGTCATAAATGAACTAAAGAAGCTAAGTATAGGTCATTTTTTAGCTAACCTAGGTAGTTATGCCAATTTTGAGCTAACTAAGCATATTTATTCATTTTAGAGGACAAAATGGTAAGTGTAGGTCATTTTAGAGCTATGCTAGTTAAAATTGGTCATTTTGGAGGAAAATAAACTAATGATATGACAATTTGTAGCTAAACCAAGGTTATTATGCCATTTTTTACCTAAGTATGCTAAGTATGTCATAAATGAACTAAAGAAGCTAAGTATAGATCATTCTTGAGCTAACCACGGTAGTTATGCCATTTTTTGAGCTAATTAAGCATATTTATTCATTTTGGAGGACAAAATGGTAAGTGTAGGTCATTTTATAGCTATCCTAGTTGAAATCGGTCATTTTGGAGCTAGGTAAGGTTATTTTCTCATTTTGGAGGAAAACAAACTAATTATATGACAGTTTGGAGCTAAACAAAGGTTATTATGCCATTTTTTACCTAAGTAAACTATTTATGTCATAAATGAACTAGCTAAGCTAAGTATAGATTATTATTGAGCTATCCTAGGTAGTTATGCCATTTTTAGCTAACTAAGCATATTAAGTGATTTAGGAAGAAAAAAGCTAAGTATAGGTCATTTTATAGCAATCCTAGGTAAAGTATGTCGTTTTGGAGCTAAGTGAGGTTATTATGTCATTTTTGAGGAAAATAAGCTAAGTATAGGTCATTTTGGAGCTAAATAGGTCATTTCTTAAGCTAAGTATGCATTTGTGAAGCAAAACACTTAGGAAAACTTACCATCATCATGGAGGTGCAGGACCGGTCGGGGTTGCGACAGTGCCAGACGGAGAAGGATCAGCCGATGCTTGTCGGGAGGCATGCTACACCAAAGATCATTTGCAATGTCTCGTTAGCATGATGCAACTCAAATGTGAATACTAGTAACTAATGACCATTCAAATGAAACTCACCGTGGGCGCTACACCAATCTGGGGCATCGGTGGAGGGGTCTGACCATTGTTCTTGCACACGGTCTGCTCATTTTGTTTTCATGAGTCCGTCATATTAGTTAGTAATGAAACAAACATTATGTGCATGATTTGGCTAATAGGCAGGAGAAACTTACCACGAGAAGCTCATATAGGGCCCGGTGAGATGCGTCGTTTCGGTTCCTCTCTGCCTCCAACAGACTAGCCGTCCTCTCCTCCATGTACCTCTCCCTCTCCGCCGCCTACCTGTTTACCTCTGCCAAAAGCTCCTAGGCCCTAGCCTCGATGGCGAGATCCATTGGTCGTGGACGAGGCCATATCTCAGGATCGGAGCTCGTCTGACGCTTCTTGATCTTCGGGAGTGTTCTAGGACAACATATCAGTCCATCCCCAATGGCTACCTGTAACGCCCTCGATTCGGCTATATCTCCCACGTGTCGAAGCACGACTTAGAGGCATAACCGCATTGAAAGCAATGTCGCAAGTGAGGAAATCTTCACACCACCCATGTAATACATAAGGGAAAGAGAAACATAGTTGGCTTACAATCGCCACTTCACACAATACATGAATAAAGCATTACATCATCCAGATACAATCAAGGTCCGACTACAGAACCAAAATAAAAGAAGAGTACCCCAAATGCTACACAGATCCCTGATCGTCCCTACTAGGCTCCACCACTGATCGACTAGGACGGAACCACACACAGGACAAGATCTTCATCGAGCTCCTCCTTGAGCTTGGTTGCGTCACCTGCTCGGTAACATTGGCACCTGCAAACTAGTTTTGGAAGTATCTGTGAGTCACGGGAACTCAGCAATCTCACACCCTCGCGATCAAGACTATTTAAGCTTATAGGTAAGGTAAAAGGTATGAGGTGGAGCTGCAGCAAGCGACTAGCAATATATGGTGGCTAACAGCAAGAAGAGAAGGCAAAAGCACGGTCGAACAACTATGATCAAGAAGTGATCCTAGAACAACCTACGTCAAGCATTACTCCAACACCGTGTTCACTTCCCGGACTCCGCCGAGAAGAGACCATCACAGTTATACACGCGGTTGATGTATTTTAATTAAGATCAACTTCAGGTTTTCTACAACCGGCCATTAACAAATTCCCATCTGCCCATAACCGCGGGCACGGCTTTCGGAAGTTCAAATCCCTGCAGGGGTGTCCCAACTTAGCCCATCACAAGCTCTCACGGTCAACGAAGGATATTCCTTCTAGCGGGAAGACCCGATCAGACTCCCGCTGTGCCGACAAATGGTAAAACAAATCCTAATAATGGCCCGGGGGTAAAACAAACATCCTCGACAATGGTAAAACAAACATCCTCGACAATGGTAAAACAAGTCCAGCAAGACCACCCGCTGTGCCGACAAATCCCGATAGGAGCTGCACATATCTCGTTCTCAGGGCACACCGGATAAGCTAAGCGTACGGGAGCCAACGTAACCCAAGTTGCCAAGGGACGGCCCCGCACGGTGCTCTGGGTTGGACCAACACTCAGAGGAGCACTGGCCCGGGGGTTTGATAAAGATGACCCTTGGGCAGGCCTACCCAAGGGAAAGAAAAGGCTAGGTGGCGAATGGTAAAACCAATGTTGGGCCTTGCTGGAAGAGTTTTATTCAAGGCGAACTGTCAAGGGGTTCCCATTATAACCCAACCGCGTAAGGAATGCAAAATCCGGGAACATAACACCGATATGACGGAAACTAGGGCGGCAAGAGTGGAACAAAACACCAGGCATAAGGCCGAGCCTTGCACCCTTTACCAAGTATATAGATGCATTAATTAAATAAGAGATATTGTGATATCCCAATAAGGAACAACATCTCCATGTTCCAACAAGGAACAAACTTCAATCTTCACCTGCAACTAACAACGCTATAAGAGGGGCTGAGCAAAGCGGTAATATAGCCAAATAATGGTTTTCTAGGACAAGGTGGGTTAGAGGCTTGGCTTAACAATATGGGAGGCATGATAAGCAAGTGGTAGGTATCGCAGCACAGGCAAAGCAAAAGAGCGAGCAACTAGCAAGCAAAGATAGAAGTGATTTCGAGGGTATGGTCATCTTTCCTGAAATCCCACAAAGAAGAAGAATGAGTCCATGAAGAAGAAAAACGGACGTAGTCGAATGAATCCTCACAACACGACGTTATCGGAACCAACCCGAAGAAGCAACACCGGAAAGAAAGCAACCAACATGGTAAACAACCATCACATAATCATGGCATGATGCACAATCAAGTATGATGCATGTCCGGTTTAAAGAGGCATGGCATGGCAAAGTGCACAAGCAAAACTACAAGTTAAGTGGAGCTCAATATGCAACGAGTTGCATATTGACGAAACACCACGGGACTTATTTAGTTCTCTCTCGTTTAGGTACCCAACAATATTAAATGTTCTTAAACATGGCAAGAGGGTGAAGCAAAATAAAACTACCTATCTAGTCAAGTTTAAATGAGGCTGGAAGCAACGAACAAAAATTCCGATAAATCCCCATATGCATATTATAGATTTGGTACTGTTTTGCCCTAAACACAATTTTAGGGTTGTTAAACATGCAAAACAAGTACACCATGTTAAACTAGGCATTTTTTACCCCATTTACATATATAATTTATTTAATTCTGAGCTACGGTTAATTAGTTATGAAATAAAGCATTTTAGCAAGTTATTTAAGCAAATTTAAACAAACAGCACATTAAACATTTTTAACATCGATGAAAGTGGCATATTATGAAACTAGATAAAATTCTAAGCATCTTTCATATTAAGTTTGTTTAGTTTGGATGCACGGTTTGAGAGTTATTAAATGCATGAACAGCAGGGGCTTTTCTGTAAAACAGTTATCCCCTGAAAATAGAGAAAATCGCAGCGCAGGGAAAAAAACCCTATCGGGCCGAAACTGGTCGTACAGAGCACAATGGGCGCTGGGGTGCCGGTGCCTCACCATGGGCCAAGGCCCAGATCTGTGGAGAAAGCCAAGGCAAGCCGGATCTGGAGGTGGGCCTTGGCGGGGCTGGACCAACGCGCTGCTGCAACTGGTAGGTAGCTGGGCTTCGTAGACGGAGTCAACGGGCACGGGCAAGTGGGACTTGGCGCTGGGTCATCCTCCTCACGGATGTTCGAAGCAGAGGACGAGAGCAGGGTAGCGGTGGCTGGGAGCAGAGCTCCATCAAGTAGGGCGAAGGGGCGGATCCGTGTCCTGGACGGCGTTGAAGGCCGTCGGAGGGGAGTCCAGGCGGGGGTTCGGAGTGAAGTAGGCTGCAACGGAAGGACTTGCCGGCGGCTGGAGGAGCCCATCCATGGCGCTGCTCATGGCGTACCTGAGAGAGAGGGAGGTGCGGGAGAGAGAAAGAAAACGGGAGAGGGAGGAGAAGAAGACAGAGAGGAGGAGCAGAGGTCCTGGAGGCCGACGAGGTTGGACGGCTGTGGGGTGGTTGCGGCTCGGGAAGAGGAGCTCGGGCTCCTGGCTTGCGGTCTACGGCGGGAGGAGGCATGGAGGCAGATCGGGAGGAGGTAGCTGGTTGGTTCGGTTTGCAAATCGAGGAGGTGGTTGGATCGACTGGATGGATGGATCGAAGGGATGGCTAGGCGCGGAAAGAGAGGAGCAGGTGGATCGGGAGGAGATCCCGATAGAGTGGCGGTGGTGCTAGGTAGGATCCTTAGAAATTAGGGATTTGGTCCCGGTTTAGACTAGTATATATAGCGGGTTGGTTAGGCTAGGGGCTATCTCGTCCCTCCGATTGTAATCGGGCGGACGGAAAAAAATATGTTAGGAAGTCCAATTAACAAAACGGAGACGTTTTGTAGATGTTTGGGGATGATCCGGACCCAACGGTGACAACTGTCCGGGTCGGGTCCGGGGAAGTTTTGGACACGCACGCGAGGGATCGGCTGGAACTTGTGGGCTGTGCAGAAGGGCTCGAGCTGAGAGAAGAGAGAGAGAGAGAGAGGCCCGGCAGCTGTTTTGGAGACCGAAACGTCCGACGAAAGACCGGCTACTATTGCCGCTATAGATAATCGTTGGGGCGTCAAACGGACTCCGAATCCGATGAAACTTGGCAGGCGGCCTACCTACAACATAACAACACCACATGCCAACTTTGAACCCATTCCGAGAACATTCTCTGTCCCCTTATAAAATAATATTTCAGACGTGCCGCGGGCACGTGCAAGTGTGTCTGGACTCAGAACGGACAACAGAAGGAACGGGGAAACCCGGACGGATGCAAGTTTTGAAAACATGATGATGCAATGCACATGATGACATGACAAGATGTGACACGCAAGCAAATGACAAGGCAACAACAGCGAATAACTGGAAGACACCAGGCGCAACGGTCTCGGGGCGTCACAACACTCCACCACTACAAGACGATCTCATCCCGAGATCTAGAATGGCACCGGAGGGAAAAGGAAGAGGAAGAGGTAAAACTAAGTTGCTTCTCTGACCAATGAGTGAAACCAAAGAACCTTGCGAGGTTGAGCAACTGGAAAGAAAGAATACAACAGAGATGAACAAAGTTGAAAACACTTCGTTAGCGAAGAGGATCAAGGAAGATTACGGGAACCTTGTAGGTTGAAAGACATAAGGAAAGGGTTGCAATGGACAAGAAGTACATCCAAGCACTCCGGTAGAAACGAGATGTACAAGGAAAGATAAGGATCAATTACGATAGCACTCCGGTTAAAACAAGATAGAGAAGGAAAAAAAGACTGACACAATTTGGACAGCACTTCGACTATAAATGGAAGGAATTGCACAAGATCTTGACAAACAAGATGATGGGTCGAAGAGAGCATCATCACAATGCCTCCGGAAGAAATGAGAGAAAGGCATGGAATGAACGGAGGAGAAAACAAGATCTTGAGAGAGCACGCTTACAACAAATGCTAGAACAGAGTTGTTGGAAAACCAACAGCGAAAAGAATAAGCTTGATATGTTCTTATGGAATACATCTCAAATTACGAGGTGACAACCTGCCACTGACGGGAAACAGAATTGGATTGATAAGAACAAGGAGACGAGAAACTTATTTCACCGGGAGGATAAATAAAGACTTGGGTCCTTTATCAGCACCATAAATAGCAACAATCCTTAGGGAAGGCTTTAGGTGAAATATAACCCAAGATAACTCCAATGACGAGATTGATGGATTTAAAATAACTCATTCTTAACAACATTTGGATCATGAAACACGAGCTCAAATTATCAAGAATGACATAATACCACCTCCAATGATACGGTAGAAATAATTGCACCCCGGATTGCAAGATGAAAAATGCTTGAGCTCCTTAAAAAGAATCTCGATGAAAACTTGGAGAAGGAATTAAGTCCTTTATGAACCATGATGTAGAGTCTCCATGAAGAACTCCGACAACAAAAGGATGATCCAACGTAAGGAAAAAGAAGTTGAAAACGCAAGGTGAATCCGTGTACCGATTTAGATGAATCTCCGTGGTGAAATAATTGAGAGAGGTTGGAACTCCGTGAAAAAGAGTAGATGAAAAATTGACAACGAGAATTATACATTGTGAACAAACTCCGGAGGAACGAATCCATCATTTGGATGAAGCAAGAATAAGAATTATGTGATGCATATCCTTCACCAATTTAGATTGATGACAAGCACGGATTTTGCATACTACTTATTCTCGTAGAAAGGATTCGGAGAGATGTATCGCAAACTTGAGAAGGACTTCCACGAATCACCGGTAGGATTGGAAAGAACGAATGAAAGATAAAGAAACACCGGGTAAAAATTAGCAAATGAATGAAGATGCTTGCTAGGATTTAGATACATGAGAGCGAATAGATCATGAATTGATTAGAGAATATTTGAATGATGCACCGGTAAGATTTGGAGAACGAGAGCTGAAAGCTGAGAATGAAATATTCTGAGATGAGGGCCTCCGGATAATCAAACTGAAAAATACTCCTGAATTACTCCGGATGGGTGAAAAGAATTCTCACAATTGGAAACAATTATGAGAGGAAGGCAACAAGCTAGAATCATGAATCTTTGAAGAGAAATGGAGCAAGATTGAGAGAAAAGTCTTCTTCGGTCTTCATATGCAGAGAATGGCGATGAGAAACACCAACAAGAATTATTGAGGCACTCCGGAATGAAGAATGGAAAAGTTGAGCCAACAATGAAAAGAAATTGAAAGATCTTGGAGAAAAACACCTGACTGATGAAAATTCATTCTTACGTCAAAACTTCGAAAAGAATTTGAGGATAGCCTTGGACAAATAAGAAGAGTCAGGTAAGATCCTGGGAAAAGACCTGTGGGTTAGGGCCCACTCAAAAGATACACCGTTGAAAAGATTTAATAGAGATATTGCGCCGGTTGAGTTAAATGGCTTGAATGAGATAACATACTCGAAAGATCTTGAACGAATGCAGAGTGGAAACACGAATCTTCGAGATATCTTTAGCACTCTGTAACAAATGAATAGCGAGAAGTGAATCAAAATGAGGAGCACCGGCATGAGAGGGTATTTGAAACGAGGAAAAAGATATGATCAATAACGCTTGAATTTAAACCACCGGAGAAGAAAAAGAACGAAGAATGATGAACTAGAAGCTCCGTTAGAATCTTCATGAGAAACACCGGATAAGACTGGAGAGACTTCCATCGATAAAATGGATAGTTGATTAAGAAATCTGAGTCCTCGAAGAAAAAGGGGTGGGTGGGTGGGAAAAACAAAGTCAACTTGGAACGGATGAAGATAACTCCGTTGAGAAGAACTAGTAATAGATCTTGCTGATGTTGAAATGATCAGATCCACTTGAAGAGAAGCACACCGGTTGAAAAGGATTGACATGACAGTGTCGATTATCATGAAGGTTTGGTATTCACATAGGAGTATGAGAAACCGCTTAGGAAAAGTATGGAATCAACATTTCACTTCGATGCAACTCGAATACCACAACTCAAAACAAAACAAAGGATTGGCTTGCAAAATAAGCCGGAACAAACATATGATAGAGATTTCGTCCGAAGTTTTCGTGGTGGGGCCTACACGGGCTCGATCGTACAGCACCATCATGTACAAGGCAGTGCACATGACATACGAAGCGTCCCCGAGTCGGCATAGCCAAGGACTCTTTAAGACACAACGAGACCACTGTAAAACCAAGCGTGAATAGGCGGACCACTAGACGTCGAACCCCAATTTCATATCATACATTTGTCGAAAAGATATCCTAAGAGCTACTTGAATTCCCACTTATAAACTCCCGAAATTTTCCGGTTATGCAATCGGGTGTTGGGGATACAGGGGAAGCATAATATCTCACCCAAAACTAGCAAATCCTACATCCAGCTGTATCCATCGTTCAACACATAACCAAGAAACCTTCAGAAATTGTTTACCTCAACCTTCGAAAAGCATCCGTTATACGAGTTATGGCAATACTCCCGAACCTCCCGCCCTAGTACTGGGTGGCGTCAAGGTTATCTCACCAACAACTGCATAAAAGAGATTTTCGATGTCGGCGAAACTAATCTCAGGTATTCCAGAACTGCAACGATAAATTTGTGACGACAACACCTCGGAGCTCAACTCCCCGGGACACTGCCACAACCCCTAAATTTCAGGAGGCACCAAGAACAATGTTCTCGTCACAAAACCATCGGAACGATTCCAAGATACCCGCGTGATCCTAAAATTTTTTTTAGTGAAATTTGAGAAGAGAAGAGTCAAAACTCTACGTCAGGATGCCTCACCAGAGCGATGAAGGGACTGATGAGTAAAAAGAATTCCTAACTCTCCGATATATATAATCCTAAATGACTCAAAACATTCCTAGACTCAATAATGTCAGCGATTCGATCAAGCAGGGGGCTCCTAAGGTCGGGGATGGCTCTGATTACCAACTTGTAACACCCTCGATGCGGCTATATCTCCCACGTGTCGAAGCACAAATTAGAGGCATAACTGCATTGAAAGCAATGTCGCAAGTGAGGTAATCTTCACACAACGCATGTAATACATAAGGGAAAGAGAAACATAGTTGGCTTACAATCACCACTTCACACAATACATGAATAAAGCATTACATCATCTAGATACAATCAAGGTCCGACTATGGAACCAAAATAAAAGAAGACTACCCCAAATGCTACACAGATCCCCGATTGTCCCGACTGGGCTCCACTACTGATCGACTAGGACGGAACCACACAGAGGACAAGATCTTCATCGAGCTCCTCCTTGAGCTTGGTTGCGTCACCTGCTCGGTAACATTGGCACCTGCAAACTAGTTTTGGAAGTATCTGTGAGTCACGGGAACTCAGCAATCTCACACCCTCGCGATCAAGACTATTTAAGCTTATAGGTAAGGTAAAAGGTATGAGGTGGAGCTGCAGCAAGCGACTAGCAATATATGGTGGCTAACATACACAAATGAGAGCGAGAAAGAAGGAAAAAGCACGGTCGAACAACTATGATCAAGAAGTGATCCTAGAACAACCTACGTCAAGCATTACTCCAACACCGTGTTCACTTCCCGGACTCCGCCGAGAAGAGACCATCATGGTTACACACGCGGTTGATGTATTTTAATTAAGATCAACTTCAGGTTTTCTACAACCGGACATTAACAAATTCCCATCTGCCCATAACCGCGGGCACGTCTTTCGAAAGTTCAAATCCCTGCAGGGGTGTCCCAACTTAGCCCATCACAAGCTCTCACGGTCAACGAAGGATATTCCTTCTAGCGGGAAGACCCGATCAGACTCGGAATCCCGGTTACAAGACATCCTCGACAATGGTAAAACAAGTCCAGCAAGACCACCTGCTGTGCCGACAAATCCCGATAGGAGCTGAACATATCTCGTTCTCAGGGCACACCGGATAAGCTAAGCGTACGGGAGCCAACGTAACCCAAGTTGCGAAGGGACGGCCCCGCACAGTGCTCTTGGTTGGACCAACACTCAGAGGAGCACTAGCCCGGGGGGTTTGATAAAGATGACCCTTGGGCAGGCCTACCTAAGGGAAAGAAAAGGCTAGGTGGCGAATGGTAAAACCAATGTTGTGCCTTGCTGGAAGAGTTTTATTCAAGGCGAACTGTCAAGGGGTTCCCATTATAACCCAACCGTGTAAGGAATGCAAAATCCGGGAACATAACACCGATATGACGGAAACTAGGGCGGCAAGAGTGGAACAAAACACCAGGCATAAGGCCGAGCCTTCCACCCTTTACCAAGTATATATATGCATTAATTAAATAAGAGATATTGTGATATCCCAACAAGTAAACATGTTCCAACAAGGAACAAACTTCAATCTTCACCTGCAACTAACAACGCTATAAGAGGGGCTGAGCAACGCGGTAACATAGCCAAACAACGGTTTGCTAGGATAAGGTGGGTTAGAGGCTTGGCTTAACAATATGGGAGGCATGATAAGCAAGTGGTAGGTATCGCAGCATAGGCAAAGCAAAAGAGCGAGCAACTAGCAAGCAAAGATAGAAGTGATTTCGAGGGTATGGTCATCTTGCCTGAAATCCCGCAAAGAAGAAGAACGAGTCCATGAAGAAGACAAACAGACGTAGTCGAACGAATCCTCACAACACGACGTTATCGGAACCAACCCGAAGAAGCAACACCGGAAAGAAAGCAACCAACATGGTAAACAACCATCACATAATCATGGCATGATGCACAATAAAGTATGATGCATGTCCGGTTTAAAGAGGCAAGGCATGGCAAAGTGCACAAGCAAAACTACAAGTTAAGTGGAGCTCAATATGCAACGAGTTGCATATTGACGAAACACCACGGGACTTATTTAGTTCTCTCTCGTTTAGGTACCCCACAATATTAAATGTTGTTAAACATGGCAAGAGGGTGAAGCAAAATAAAACTACCTATCTAGTCAAGTTTAAATGAGGCCGGAAGAAACGAACAACAATTCCGGTAAATCCCCATATGCATATTATAGATTTGGCACTGTTCTGCCCTAAACACAATTTTAGGTTTGCTAAACATGCAAAACAAGTACACCATGTTAAACTAGGCATTTTTCTACCCCATTTACATATATAATTTATTTAATTCGGAGCTACGGTTAATTAGTTATGAAATAAAGCATTTTAGCAAGTTATTTAAGGAAATTTAAACAAACAGCACATTAAACATTTTTAACATCGATGAAAGTGGCATATTATGAAACTAGATAAAATTCTAAGCATCTTTCATATTAGGTTTGTTTAGTTTGGATGCATGGTTTGAGAGTTATTGAATGCATGAACAGCAGGGGCTTTTCTGTAAAACAGTTATTCGCTGGAAATAAAGAAAATCACAGTGCAGGGAAAAAAACCCTATCGGACCAAAACTGGGCGTACAGAGCACATTGGGCGCTGGGGTGCCGGTGCCTCACCATGGGCCAAGGCCCAGATCTGTCGAGAAAGCCAAGGCAAGCCAGATCTGGAGGTGGGCCTTGGCAGGGCTGGACCAACGCGTTGGTGCAACTGGTAGGTAGATGGGCTTCGTAGATGGAGTCAACGGGCACGGGCAAGCGGGACTTGGTGCTGGGTCATCCTCCTCGCGCAAGGTCGAAGCAGAGGAGGCGAGCAGGGCAGTGGTGGCTGGGAGCAGAGCTCCATCGAGCGGGGCGAAGGGGCGGATCCGGGTCCTGGACGGCGTTGAAGGCCGGCAGAGGGGAGACCGGGCGAGGGTTCGGAGCGAAGCAGGCCGCAGCGGAAGGACTTGGCGGTGGCTAGAGGAGCCCATCCATGGCGCTGCTCATGGCGTACCTGAGAGAGAGGGAGGTGCGTGAGAGAGAAAGAAAACGGGAGAGGGAGGAGAAGAAGACAGAGAGGAGGAGCAGAGGTCCTGGAGGCCGACGAGGTTGGACGGCTGCGGGGTGGCTGCGGCTCGGGAAGAGGATCTCGGGCTCCTGGCTTGCGGTCGACGGAGGGAGGAGGCATGGAGGCAGATCGGGAGGAGGTAGCTGGTTGGTTCGGTTTGCAAATAGAGGAGGTGGCTGGATCGACTGGATGGATGGATCGAAGGGATGGCTAGGCGCGGAAAGAGAGGAGCAGGTGGATCGGGAGGAGATCCCGAGAGAGTGGCGGCGGCACTAGGTAGGATCCCTAGAAATTAGGGATTTGGTCCCGGTTTAGACAAGTATATATAGCGGGTAGGTTAGGCTAGGGGCTATCTCATCCTTCCGATTGTAATCGGGCGGACGGAAAAAAATATGTTAGGAAGTCCAATTAACAAAACAGAGACGTTTTGTAAATGTTTGGGGATGATCCGGACCCAACGGTGACAACTGTCCGGGTCGGGTCCGGGGAAGTTTTGGACACGCACGCGAGGGATCGGTTGAAACTTGTGGGCTGTGCAGAAGGGCTCGAGCTGAGAGAAGAGAGAGAGAGAGGCCCGGCAGCAGTTCGGAGACCGAAACGTCTGACCAAAAACTGGCTACTATTGCCGCTATAGATAATCGTTGGGGCGTCAAACGGACTCCGAATCCGATGAAGCTTGGCAGGCGGCCTACCTACAACATAACAACACCACATGCCAACTTTGAACCCATTCCGAGAACATTCTCCGTCCACTTATAAAATAATATTTCGGACGTGCCGCAGGCGCGTGCAAGTGTGTCTGGACTCAGAACGGACAACGGAAGGAACAGGGAAACCCGGACGGATGCAAGTTTTGAAAACATGAGGATGCAATGCACATGATGACATGACAAGATTCGACACGCAAGCAAATGACATGGCAACAACAGCGAATAACTGGAAGACACCTGGCGCAACGGTCTTGGGGCGTCACAGTACCGAGCCATGTTACCTCCCGCCACCAGATAGCATCACGATCTCTGGATCAAAAGGACTCTGACTCGGGTTGAATTCCTCCCCTTTCCTCGTCTTCCCAACGTCTCTGTACCTCACGAGCTTGTTGTGGGAGGAGATGTTGGTGAAGCTCTCTGTATAATCGAGATCATCCTCACAGAATGCCTTGGCCTTCTTGTACGGGGTAGTATGGGCCTTGGCATAGAGGTCGAACAACGGTGGCACGTCCTTCTTGTTGTCTCACTCCTAAAAGAGAGGAACAAAATATTAGTTAAGGTCTCAAGCTAGCATGAACAATGAAATTGCATTAATTGTGAAGGGAACCACATACCCAGTGATCCCCGTACTCAAACAGGTTGGAGTTCCCTTGATGGTGTGGCACACCTAGCATTTGGGAACACTTATCCCTGGCCTTGTTGTGGACGGCTAGCCATTGGAGAGAGCACCACTTATCCACCAACGCCTCCCAACAGTCCATCCTATCCGCACACCATCTCGGGGCACCTAAGTTAGACAAAGAGACATTTTAGCGCTACGCCTACGGATCAAATCAAGGAAACTAAGTACAAGGCCTTAAGAATAGGTAATTACCTTCATGTACTTCTCTTACTCAGAAACTTGGCACGACACTTCATCGGATCACTAGGTATTGTTGATTTTTAATTCTGTAAAGGAGAAATTACCCAAAATCGCCTGATCACAATGTCGGCCACCGTCTCGCACAAGACACCGTCGACCCTCTCCTCCGGCGGGGTCGGGGCAGCCACGTATTGCTCCCAGCCCAGTGCTAGCTATGGAACCTCACCCTCACCAGGCAACATCACCCACCCCGGGAAGTGGTGTCGGCAAAGCACACTAAGGACCTGGTTGGGCCTCCGGACACCAGGGGCGTGTTTTCAACCCCTGAAGTATGACAAGGCCAACACATTAGATATTAATTTGAAGAAACATGGAGGCAAAAGGTTAAAAAAGAGTAAATGCACTTACTTCTCCCCATTAGCCTCAATCAACCACCTATGACCGCGGATCGCCGACACGGACGGGAGCTCTGTACCACCACATTGCTAGACCTTCTTGCCCACCTCAACCAGCTCACCCTCGCTATAGATATGCTCAGAAAAGTTGTCCTCGCCACCATCACCATGGCCGCTAGCCTCCGGAGTCATGTGGGACGAAGACTCTGGGACCCGAGTCTTGTGTGATGAAGGCTCGGCGACCAGAGGCTCGTTGGCCCAAGGCTCATGGACTGGAGTCCAAGACGGGTCCCGTCAGACGGGTCCACCTCAGACAGAGCTGTCCTGTGGTCAGGAGAGTCAGTTGGGGGTGGCGGCGAGGAAGGCGTAGCAGCCTTGCTACCTCTCCCGCTGCCATGTCCACATCTAGGACCCCTCTCCATCTTCCGCCGACCTCACCCGGCCGAAGAAGAAGCACCAGTCAGTGGTGTCTGCATACTATCTAGCAGCGCTCTCTGGAGGTGCTGGGGTGGAATGGAAACACCCCTCCCAGCACACGCCAAGGAAGCAGGCTTGGAGCGCTCTCGACCCGCACCCACCATCTGTCAACACCTGCAATGACAAAGAGTAAACAAAATTAGTACAACATAAACATAATAAAAAACTTAAGTGTGTATCATCTTCATGAACATAATAAAAAATTGAATACCTAATAACATGAACTAATTAATAATATATATATATATATATGTACATAACAATAATTGAATACCTTACATTACTAATATTACTCTTCATCGTCTATATATGCTCCGGGATCAATATATCGAAAAATATATGACCTAACTCATAATTCACAAATATATGACCATGTCATCCTTTGGAAGGCCGAAGACCACCTATTTCAGGAGGTGTCGAGGGTCGGGGTGTCGGGGTGCTGTGTCGGGGTCGCGGTATTGGGGTGTCGTGTCGGGGTGTCGTGTCGGGGTCGGGGTGTCGGGGTCGGGATGGCAAATCCTCGACCCCTCGACCCCTCGGCGACCCTCAACCCCTCGACCCCTTTTCTCCTTGACCCCTCGACACCTCGATCCTCGACCCCTGGACCCCTGACTCCTTTTCCCGTCGATCCTCGACCCCTCAACCCCTTTTTTCCTCGATCCCTCGACCCCTTTTCTCCTCGATCCCTCGACACCTCGATACTCGACCCCTAGACCCCGACTCCTTTTCCCGTCGATCCTCGACCCCTCGACCACACGGCGACCCTCTTTTCCCTCCGCGACCCTCGACCATCGGCGACCCTCTTTTTCTACTTTTCCTACTTCTTTTTCATCTTCTACTTATTTTTTTCATCATCATCATCATCTTCTTCTTCTTCTTCTTCTTCTACTACTACTACTACTACTACTACTACTACTACTACTACTACTACTACTACTACTACTACTACTTATTTTCTTTTTTTCATCTTCTTCTTTTTCCTCTGCTTCTTTTACTTCTTTTTTTCATCTTTCTTGTTTATTCTTAAAAAACAGAAAGAAAAAAACTAAACTAAACTAAATCTGACCTAAACTAACCTAAACTAAACTAAACTAACCTAAAGTAAACTAAACTAACCTAATGTAAACTAAACAAACTTAAACTAAATCTAAAAAAACAGAAAAAATAGATAAACTCACCACAGGGAGGAGGCGCGGGTTGGGGAGGCCGAGGGGAAGGGCGGCCGGCGACGGTGCGGCTCCGGCGGAGGTGCGGCCGGGGCGGCACGGCACGGCTCCGGTGATGGGGCAGGGAGGGCGGCCGCCGCGGCCTGCGTTTGCAGGGCAGCGCGGCCGAGCGGGGCAGGGCTGGCGCGGGGTGGCGGGGGCTCGGGCAGGGGGGCGGCGCGGGTGAGGTGAGGGGGGAGAGAGAGGGGTGGGGCGCTGACCATTTTCTAGTTAGGTCAAATATCTTTGCCATCACCTAGCAGACGACAAAGAGCCTAGGTGGTGGGCTGGGGCCGATGGGAACGGCTGTTAGGTTGGCCACTTTCTTTGTAGTCTGCTAGCAGACGGCAAAGGAAGTGGCCGTTAGGTGGTTCTCGTTAGTGGGCCACCCTCCCTCTTTGCCGTCTGCTAGTGGACGGCAAAGCTTCTATGCCGTGTGCTAGTAGACGACAAAGAGCTGGCTAGTGGCAAACATGATCTTTGTCGTCAGCTCTTTCTTTGCCGTCAGTTTTCCGTAAGCTGATCGCAAAGACCTTCTTTGTCGTCAGCTAGCACACGACAAAGAGCTGGCTAACGGCAAAGATCCTAATTCAAGTAGTGCCAGAGGCAAAACAAGAAAAGGCTAAAGGCTAACCAAAGCAAAAAGAAATAAATCAAAAAACTAAAATACATGGGAAAAGGACTCTTAGGTCAGGTGATCTGGTCATGTGGTGAATAAAGCAACATGCTTCTCCTTAATCACGTATTTGAGCCAATTGAGTTCCATGATGAAGATTGCCTTCCATCTATTAAAATAAGGTTGTATATTTTCGAAGATTAGGTTATTCTTGGAGATCCAAATGGTCCATGATGCCAGGATAACAATTTCCATTGCAAATGGTACTCTCAATTTGTTGACTGAATCTTGGATAGCCTCCCATATGGATGTTGGTGTGTCTCTATTTGGGCATATAAAATCCCAACACCTTGCTGCAAAAGGGCATTCCCGGAATAGGTGAAATAATGTTTCTTCATGTTGACATCCCATGAGTGCACAATTGTATGTTTCCAAGTGGAGAGTTTTCCTCCTGAGCAGGTTCCTTGTATTTACCCTATCATGCAACACCAACCAGAAGAACATTTTGCGCTTTGGCTGCATGAACTTTTCCATATCCATTGAAGGTGTGGTGGTACAGTTGTTATGCCAATCATAACCCTATAGGCTTTCTCAGTGGAGAACTATTGGGATCCCCAAATGTAAGACCGGGTGTTGGTGGAATTAATGTGCTATGAGGCTTCAATGTCATCACATATATCTTCAAGTTGTAAGAACTGCTAATATGCCTGTGTTTTCAGTGGTAAGTGAAATAGGTCTTCCATGAATTCAGCTTGTAGGGTAGTGTGGACTGAAATGTGTGTGTTCTTTGCAAAGGACAGTAACTCTGCGAATTTGTGGTGCAGACAATTAGATGACCAGAGATAATACCAGAAGGCGGCTAATTTGCCATCACCCAGGTTGCATTTGGCCATAGTTTTGAAAAGATCCACCAGCTTTAGATTTGCCTTCCACCAAAAAGAGCCCTTCATTTGCTCACCTGGGAGTTTACCATCACTGTAATATGCTTCCCAAATTATATTAACCCAGGGGATATCTTTCCTGTTGTAAAAATTTTGCAGATTTTTGAGCATAAGGGCATTGTTCTGAATATTCAGGTCCTTGATCCTCAGCCCTCCTTGGTTCTTTGGTCTGCAGATAGTCTGCCATTTAACCATAGCAGGCCTATGATCTTCCATATCAGAACCTCTCCAAAGGCAGTGTCTGAGATATTTAGTTATTTGCTTCTTGATTGTTTCAGGAATATCCAGGCCGCACCTGAAAAAGATTGGTAGTGAAGAAAGGATTGATTTCGCCAGAAGTAGTCTACCTGCCTGAGTCATGAAAGTGGCAAGTCCCATGAGTTTGTTAGCTATCTTTCTCACCAGGGGCATATATTGTTCCACATTGGGTTTTTGCAGAATGAGTGGCATGCGAAGGTATGTGATTGGGAAGCTTCCCCTCTAGCAATCACTACTAGGAAAAAGGCTACTAGCAGCGCAGGTAAAATGGCTACTAGCAGCGTGGGTACCCGCGCTATTAGTATCGCGCTACAACTAACAGTTAGCAGTAGTGTGGGTTAAACCCGCGCTACTACTAACTTTGTTACTAGTAGCGTGTGCCACCCACGCTACTTCTATTATGTACACGCGCTACTACTAATGAAATAGTAGTAGTGTGGGTACACAACCAACTCTACTAGTATCCTATATACTAGTAGCGCACAGTTTTTTCCCACGCTACTACTAACCTATTAGGAATTAAAAAAATAAAATCAACCAATTCCATTCCATCACACAATTCCTCATTGTAGCGGCAACTCGTGTATAATTCAAATCACACAGTGTTGTGCGTAGCAACTACCTAAGTAAGCTCTACTGCTATTACACATCGGGCAGCCTCAACGAGCCGCACCTGACCGACGACAGCCGCCGTCGTGACTTGCGACACCATCATGTCCCTTTCCCTAGCCCTCGGCTCTAGCTGGCCCCGGTCGATGCCATCCTCGTGCCTTGCCACTAGCGGGTTGCTTCTCCTCCGCTCGCCCAGGTACCCTACTTCTACTCAGCGCTCCCAGGCCCATGTCCCCTTCTTATCCTCGTCTCCAGCAACAGCGATCCGGAGGCGGATCCAGAAGCACGCCTAGGTCACAGATCCTAGGTCCTCAGTGCTCCAGCAGCAACGATCTAGGGCCTTCTTCTCCTACTCATTCTTCTCCTGGGGGTTCTCCTTCTTCTCCTACAACAACAGCAACAGCAGGTCAATGACAACAGCAACAGGTCAATAACAACAGCAGCAACTCTTGGTAATGCTTCAATTTAAGTCCATTTCTTCGATCAACAACTTATTCTAAGGATTACGTGCTATCGAACTTTGGAAAGTACAGTATGAATATGACAACAACAGCAGAAGTTTGACAACAAAAACTAAACTATAAAATTACAGCAAATGCAAGTTAACTGAACATTTTGATCTACTACAAGTTCATTGATCTCTGTTACCTACCGGAGTACTCCATTTTAAGCTACTGAAGCTAATCTAACTATCCTATTTTACTCTAACGGAAACTAAACTAAGCAAGCACTACTACTTGTAAGTCCTACACTAAACTAAGCAATCATGATTTCTAACAACAGCAATCATCATCTGCAAGTCCTAACTTAATAGCAGCAAAGAGAAGAAGAGAAGAAGAGAAAAGAGGAGAAGAGAAGAAAAGAGATGAGAACTTTCTGTTAAGGAAAAATAATTACTCCTCTCTTCAAATGAGTAGCTCTATACTGCATGTTTAATTAAAGTAACTGAAAATGTTTCTGTTAACTTAAACTAACAGAAAAAGGTTTTATTTGAAGTAACTGAAAAAAGTTTCAGTTAAATTGACTGAAAAAGGTTTCAGTTAACTAAAGAGAGGTTCCATTTAATCCATTTATAGTACTCCCAATGCTTGTGCTGCAGTAAAACTACTCCTAATGCTACATCAGTTAACAACAACGGAAATTACTGTAATGTTCAAATATTACAGTACATACTCCACTGAATATTACTGAAACTTAATAGAGGTCGGTAAATATGCTTCTGTCGGTGTACTAGAGTAGGGGTACCCTAGTATCCCGAACTTGTGCACGGGCAGTCGCAGCATCCCGCGGCAAGGCTTGCCGGGCGACCACCAAGATCCTCCGTGGTTCCTTTGGAGCCATTCAAGAACAAAGTGTCCAAGTCAAGATGACAAGACCCCGGCAAGAGGAGCTTGCCGGGAAGGCTAACAAAAGCATCTCAAGACCCCGGCAAGAGGAGCTTGCCGGGAAGGCCACTCAAGGCATTTCAAGGAACTTGCCGCGGCGCACCATGCGTTCTGGCAAGACCCGGTGAGCGACAAGCTCCCGGACGCGACAAGACAACAACCGCGGCAAGGCGCTTGCCGCGGCAAGCCACCTCTCCGAGCCCGCGCTCTAGCACATCCACCAACGTGTCGCTCTGGGGCCCTTCCAGGCGTACGTGGCGGAAGGCTGTGCAGCTAGGGACGTGCGGTGGCAAGCGGCGCTGACAAGATCGCCATCGTGGCGAATGGTGGCGTCCCTGGCGGTCCCTTTTCGCACTGTTTAGGCGACACAGACGGGCATTTAAGACCCTTGTCCCCTGCCGTCAGGGTTAGGTATGATACACTGTAGCAGGTAGCTGTGCCTACCACAGCACCTTTCCATTTTTGCCCTTTACCTCCGTTGCCACCTGTCGGTAGCCCCTTGAGCATATAAAAGGAGGCCCGTGTGCAACGTAGAGGGGGGGTTAGCCAGTTCGAACACTCACGCTCGGTCTTGCTAGCTGCTGGTGTGTACTGTAGCACTCCGCGCTCCTGAGCTAGAAATCAATACAAAACCGCAAAGCAGGAGTAGGGTTTTACCCATCCGTGCGGCCCGAACCAGGGTAAATCGCTCGCGTGCATCACCTCGATTTGCTCTTTGCACGATCTCCGCCCCCGCCGAACCGAAAGGGACCCGGCCCGCCAGTCCCATAGGTGCCCGTGGATCAGTACCCCGGCATCTTTGGCGCGCCAGGTAGGGGGCGTCGAGGTTGTGTGAACCAGATCCGGCGTTCTCGCGAGCTAGATCTCCACCATCTTCATCAACATGCCGCCGAAGAAGAAGGTTTCAGAGGCAGCTGCTCCGTCCGCGCCGAACCCACCATCACCGGAGCAAACGGTTGGTGGGGCAGGCACCGGCGGAAGAACACGCGTCGACGAGGGAACTCACGGTGATGCCAGGTCCCAGGACAAGGCTGCGCTGCCCATCGGCGGCGTAGCCGGCTCCCACAATGACCGGGCGCACTCCAAGACCTCGGCGTCTGTGCATGCACCGCGCCCATCTCAGGAGGCGCGGGACCGGCAGCGTCATGGTACTCACGGTAACATGCGTTCGCTAGATCAAGATCGAGCTGGTGGATCTCGGAGCGCTCAGGACCACCATGCACGTCAACCTGCTGGCGTGAGCGAGACACGGTCGCCTGGACGGGATACTGCTCCTTCTAACGTAGTTAGAAGTTCGAGCATATCCCGCTCCTCGCACCGTTCGCTACCGCCACCCGCCACTGTAGCAAAAGCTTTGGCGCAAGCTCAGCTGCTCCTAGACTACCCTCCAGCGGCGGACAAGATCGACGACTGGAGGGCCACTATCCAGAGTCTCATCGGCTTCGCCAACGGCGACACTCTACGGCAGCCGAGCACATCGCGGCCGCGGCAAGTCAGCCAAGCACGAGCCGGTGACGACAAAACTGGTGGGGGTGCAACTACTGTGCACTCTCCACCCTGAAGGCCAAGATCGCCGACTCGCCGGATCCACCTCGACAGCGACTCCACCGCGTCGTCAGATCCGCGAGCTCGCCGCGATCAACGCCAAGTTCTTCAAGAACGACAATAAGAAGACGCTCGTACCCGCATCGAGCGTCGGAGAGAAGCGCGGCGTCAATCAGACCAGCGCGCTGGGCCCTCTGTTGACATGCATGCGCCAGGGGAACCAGGCGACTTGCCGTACGTGGTAGGTTGCCCTGCGTTCACTCGTGAGCTGCGGCAAGTCCAGTGGCCCAGTAGGAAGAATTTCAAACCAGACGTACCAGAGAAGTACGACGGCAAGTCGCATCCGTCAGAGTTCCTCAGCATCTACACCATCGCGGTGCAAGCTGCTGGGGGGCGGGATGACAAGATCCTTGCCAACTACTTCCCGTTGGTGCTCAAGCCCAACGTCAGGTCCTGGCTCATGCACTTGCCAGACAACTCCATATCCTCCTGGGCTGATCTATGCCATCAGTTTGTCGGCGCCTTCACAGGCGGCCACAAACCTCATGGCCAAGAGAGTGATCTTCATCTGCTCGTCCCGAAGGAAGGAGAGCCCCTGCGCAAGTATATTCAGAGGTTCAACCGTGTACAGTACAACATCCCAGACGTCCACCCCGCCGCGGTCATCAGCGCGTTTCATCAGAACGTGCGTAACCGCAGGATGCGGGAGGAGATGGCGATGTGCAGGATCAGAGACGTCAGTGAACTATATGCCCTGGCCGACAAGTGTGCACGCGCTGAGGAAGGGAGGAGACTCCCCGGAGAGAAGACGGGAGCAGAAGGATCTGACAGTGAGGACATTGCCCCGGCAAAGAAAAACCGGCGGCAGAACAGGAAGAAGAAAAGCAAAGAGGTGCTAGTCGTTGAGCAGCCCGGCAACGAAGGTGGCGCCAAGAAGGCCAAAGTTGGTAGCTCCAGCAAGGAGATTGCCGCGCGCGCCAACTGCCAGGCTGTGGCAGCCGCCGACAAGCAGGACGGCTCTGACAAGCAATACTTCAAGATTCACCGTACCAAGGGCCATGACCTCCAGAGCTGCAAAAAGGTCGAGCAGCTTGTCCAGCAGCAAAAGGCTGAGTACGAGCGGCGAGACAAGGAGAGGGCCCAAGGTGGCGCTGCAGAATCTGGCAAGAAGCGCGCCGGCCGAGGAGGACGCCGCGGTAAGGCCAAGCAGCGGCAAGGAGACAGACCTCCCCGCGGCCGCGACAACGATGAAGACGACGACGACGACGAAGACATGGATGATGTTGAGACCAGTGAGCAGGAGTTTCAGAAAGCCACAGAGGTCTTGTGCATTGACGGTGGTGCTTCTCTGCATACCTCACACCGCCGACTCAAACAGTGGGTGCGGGAAGTTAATGCAGCAGAACCACCTATCGAATCACGCAAGCTTCTGAAGTGGTCCAGCACGCCTATCATCTTCGACATTGAGGATCACCCTGATCGCACAACTGCGGTCGGGTGTTTGCCGATGTTGGTATCACCAACTATCCGCAACCTCAAAGTCACCAAGATGCTAGTTGACGGCGGGGCCGGCTTGAACCTGATCTCCTCCGCTGTACTCCAAAAACTCCAAATCCCTGACAGCGAGCTCGAAGAGACCGGCACATTCCAAGGAATCAATCCGGGAAGGAGCAAGCCGAAGGGGAAGGTCACGCTTCCGGTATCATTTGGCAGCGAGCTAAACTTCAGGACTGAGAAGGTCACATTCGATGTTGCCGATATTCCATTGCCTTACAATGGGATACTTGGCCGTCCAGCACTCGCCAAGTTCATGGCAGCCTCTCACTACGCATATAACATGCTGAAGATGCCAGGCCCGATAAGCGTCATTTCTGTCCCTGGCGACAAGAAGGATGCTCTTATCTGTGCCGACAAGATCTACCGGGAAGCAGCAGCCACGGCAGATCGCAATCCACTTGCCGCTGAAGCTTCCGGGGGGAAGAAGACCAAGTCCGGCAAGAGTTCTGATGCCCACTCCGGCAAGCGCACCTCTTCGGAGTGCTGCGCTGCCGTCGAGGACGCACCATCGAGCTCCACCGGCAAGTGCAAGAAGACGATGGCAGCTCCGCCAGAGACGAAGAAGGTATCCGCCAAGGAGGACGGCACTGGTGGTACCTTCACCATCAGTGCCATGCTCGACCCTAAATAGGAAAGCGCGCTCGTTACTTTCCTGCGGGCGAATGTCGACGTGTTTGCATGGCAGCCGTCTGACATCCCCGGTGTTCCCAGGAAAGTGATTGAGCACCACCTTGCCGTTTGTCCCCATGCGCGGCCCGTCAAGCAGAAAGTCAGGAAGCAGGCAGTGGAGCGCCAAGAATTCATTGCAGAAGAGATCAAGAAACTGGAAGCAGCAGGCCTTGTCAGAGGAGTGCTCCATCCCACGTGGTTGGCCAATCCTGTAGTCGTGCGCAAGGCAAACAGGAAATGGAGACTTTGTATCGATTTTACCGATGTTAACAAAGCTTGTCCCAAAGACCCATTTCCTTTGCCGCGCATTGACCAGATTGTTGACTCCACAGCCGGATGTGATTTGCTTTCATTTCTTGACGCATACTCAGGATATCATCAGATCTTCATGGCAGAAGAGGATGAGGAGAAAACCGCATTTATTACTCCATGTGGCACGTACTGTTTCGTACGGATGCCTTTCGGATTAAAAAATGCTGGTTCGACTTTTGCAAGAGTAGTCCATGTTGCTCTTGAGCCACAAATATACAGAAATGTGGAAGCCTACATGGATGATATAGTGGTCAAGAGCAAGGACAGAGCAACCCTGATTCAAGATTTAGACGAGACCTTTGCAAATCTGCGCAAGATCAGCCTCAAGCTCAACCCAGAGAAGTGTGTGTTTGGAGTTCCCTCCGGCAAGCTTCTCGGGTTCTTCGTGTCTCAGCGGGGAATTGAAGCCAATCCCGACAAGATCAAGGCCATTGAGCAGATTGAAGCACCAAAGCGCGTCAAGGATGTACAGAAACTTGCCGGTTGCGTGGCTGCTCTCAGCAGGTTTATCTCTCGGTCTGCTGAGCGCGCCCTGCCGTTTTTCAAATTATTGAAAAAGGCAGGTCCAATGAAATGGACTCCGGAAGCGGAGTCTGCACTGCAAGACCTGAAGAAATACCTGTCCTCCCCTCCAATACTTGTCGCACCTAAGCCACAAGAGAAGTTGCTGCTGTACATAGCGGCAACCAATCAAGTGGTTAGTGCTGCGTTAGTAGCAGAGAGGGAGGCAGACGATGAGCTAGCAACCGTGGCAAGCGCATCCAGCGACAAGCAGGGAGCTTCCCCGACAAGCTCTGGTCCCGACAAAGATGGATCTACGCAGATACACGACGAGATACACAAGAAGATGGTGCAGCACCCAGTTTACTTTGTCAGTTCCCTTCTGCAGGGGGCTAGGTCAAGGTACTCTGGTGTGCAGAAATTGCTTTTCGGCCTTCTCATGGCCTCGAGAAAGCTGCGCCATTACTTCCAAGCACATGAGATCACAATTGTCACTCGCTTTCCGCTGAAGAGGATACTGCAGAATCCAGAAGCGACATGCAGGATTGTTGAGTGGGCCCTAGAACTGTCAAGCTTTGGCCTCAAGTTTGAAAGCACTTCAACTATCCAGAGCAGAGCATTGGCAGAATTCATAGGAGAATGGATGCCAACACCAGATGAAGAAATTCCAGAAACGAGCATCCCCGACAAGGAAGCAAGCAAAGAGTGGCTGATGTACTTTGATGGTGCCTTTTCATAGCAAGGCGCCGGCGCTGGCGTGCTGCTTGTCGCACCCACCGGTGAGCACCTCAAGTACGTAGTCCAGATGCACTTCCCCAAGGAGCAAGCAACGAACAATACTGCAGAATATGAGGGCTTGCTTGCCGGTCTCCGGATCGCGGCAGACCTTGGGATCAAGAAGCTCATTGTCAGGGGTGACTCACAGCTTGTCGTCCGCCAAGTAAACAAGAGTTATCAGAGTCCGTTGATGGAAGCTTATGTTGACGAAGTGAGAAAGCTAGAAGAACACTTTGACGGCCTACAAATGGAGCATGTTCCAAGAGCTCAGAACGCCATTGCAGATGGCCTGTCAAAGTGTGCCGCACTTAAGTTACCTGTGGAACCAGGGATCTTTGTGCTCAAGCTGACTCAGCCGTCCGTAACGCCATCAACTGGACAGAGCAAGAAGAGGAAGTTGGTTTCTGGTGACTATTTGCCGGCAGAGCTCCCCGAAGCCGCCACCAAGAAGGTCCCCAAGATCAACGCCAAGAATGCTGAGGAGCAGTCTGCTCCGGCAGATCCTAGGGTTTGTTCTGTTGAAGCAAGAGCTCCCGACAAGTTTTGCTCCAGCAAGCTTGCCGGGGAATGTCACGCTCCGGCAGAGCCGCAGGTTCTTGCCGTAGAAGCGGATATTCCCGCAGCAGTCTCCAAGATCAACACCAAGAGCGCTGAGGAGCAAGATGCTCCGGCAAGCCCTAGGGTTTGTTCCGTTGAAGCAGAAACTCCCGACAAGTTTTGCTCCGGCAAGCTTGTCGGGGAACGTCAAGCTCCGGCAGAGCCGCAGGTTCTTGCCATGGAAGCGGATGTTCCCGCAGCAGCAGATTTGCCTTTAGTCCTTGTTGTCGAGCCACAAGCTCCAGCATGGGCACAGCAGATTGTCCATTTCCTTCAGACAGGAGGACTTCCCGAAGAGCAAGAAGAAGCGGAGAGAGTAGCCCGGCAGTCAAGTATGTACCAGTTTGTCGACAAGACACTGTACAGAAGAAGACTCAACGGTGTGAAATTGAAGTGTATTCCCCGGGAAGATGGACAAAAGCTGTTGACAGAAATACATGGAGGCATATGTGGTCACCACATTGGCGCAAGAGCACTTGTCGGTAAAGCTTTCCGGCAAGGTTTCTTCTGGCCAACAGCCCTCCAGGATGCAACTGCACAAGTAACCAAGTTTGAAGCGTGTCAGTTTCATTCCAAGCAGATACACCAACCAGCTCAAGCTCTCAGACGATCCCTTTATCCTGGCCATTTTCGGTCTGGGGGCTCGACATCCTCGGCCCCTTTCCTTGAGCTGTCGGGGGCTTTGAGTACTTGTACGTTGCAATCGACAAGTTCACAAAGTGGCCGGAAGTGGAACCAGTAAGGAAGGTGACAGCACAGTCAGCAGTCAAGTTCTTCAGGTCGATTGTTTGCCGCTTCGGGATCCCTAACAGGATAATCACCGACAACGGCACGCAATTTACGAGCCGCACCTTGACGCAGTACGTCCAAGATCTTGGCGCCAAGGTCTGCTTCACTTCTGTTGCCCACCCGAGAAGCAACGGTCAAGCGAAGAGGGCAAATGCTGAAGTGCTGCGCGGGCTCAAGACCAGAACTTTCGACAGGCTGCACAAGTGCGGAAGAAACTGGATCGAGGAGCTGCCGGTGGTTCTTTGGTCGATCAGAACGACGCCAAATCGAGCCACTGGACAGACACCTTTTGCTCTAGTCTATGGAGCAGAGGCAGTTATCCCCACGGAAATCGTATACGGGTCACCTCGAGTGCTCGCTTATGATGAGCTCGAGCAAGAGCGGCTGCGACAAGATGACGCGCTGCTCCTTGAGGAAGACCGTCTTCAGGCTGCTGTGCGAGCTGCTCGCTACCAGCAAGCTTTGCGCCGCTACCATAGCCGCAAAGTTAACGCCAGAAGTCTCGAGGAAGGCGACCTTGTTCTCCGGCGCGTTCAGTCCGCCAAGAATTCCAACAAGTTGACGCCGAAGTGGGAAGGCCCTTACCGGGTGAAACGAGTCACTAGGCCTGGCGCTGTCCGCCTTGAGACCGAAGATGGCATTCCGGTGAGCAACTCCTGGAACATTGAGCATCTTCGTAAGTTTTACCCGTAAGGCGCGGTTGTCGGAACCTGTTCCGGCAACCACCTTTTGTACAAATCTTGCCGCTGTTTCATGTAATCCTTTGTACAAAGCCGGGCGCAGATCCCGTGCATAAGTAAAGCTCATGTGCTCCGCACATTTTGTCAATTTTATGCTTTCTATTTTCTGGCATATATGATCTGACACTTTGTGCAGCACCTACTCCACGGTAAGCAATAACGAGCCGTAAAGCTCCATATCTGTATTGTCTCTTCTTCCTTTTGAAAGCAAGGTTCCCCTCGCCCACAAGTTTGCCAGGGGGAAAGGAGAAGACGATGGATGGTATGGGCCAGGCGTCGTTCAAGAAAGTTTCGCCTTGCCGGGAAGCAAACAACAGAAAAGCTAAGTTGCCAAAGTTTGAGCAATCAAATTTTTTAAATTTTAAGTTATCTCCCTTGAACGACCACACTTTGTATGGGAAACCTGTGCGCGGAGGAACCAACTCATAGCTAGTTGCGCCCCTACTTTGTTTCGAGTCCGCTCAACAACTTAAGTGAGCTGCTAGCGCCCTTACTTTGCTTCGAGTCTGCTCAGCAACTTAAGTGAGCCGCTAGCGCACTTACTTTGTTTCGAGTTCGCTCAGCAACTTAAGTGAGCTGCAACTAGTTGCGACAAGGTTTCCTGCCGGTAGCGGCACCGCCAGCAGGCTGCTGACGTTCCGCACTCAGCGCTCGCGGCTCAGGTGCCTGCACTAGCATGTTCCCTAAAAGCGCAGGGCAAAAACATACAAAGGAAGGAATCAAGTAAAGGGAGTAACGTTGCAATTATTGCCCACAATCAAGTTACATTACAAAGATAGCTTGTCGCAGCTCTAACAGATTGTTTTCATGGCATGATGGGCAGCGACAAGAAAAGAAGAAATGAGCGGCCTAATCTACGCGATCGCCTTCGACCCGCTTGATCCCGCTCACCTTGTCCACAATGGGTGCGACAAGGGCCTTGAGCTCCTCCAGATCAGCTTCTGGCGGCAAGGACCTGAGGATGTTGGTGAGGCGGAGGCCCGGATTGCGGAAGGCCACCTTCATCAACACTTTCTCAAGGGCTCCTGCGCAGATCTCGCGTGACTCGTCAGCTAGTTGCTTGGGGATCCTCTCTCGGAGTCGCTGAAGGGCCATCGCCACGCCCTTGAAGAATAGGACGAGCTTGGCGCTGGGCTGGAGGTTGTCGTCGGAAGGATACCCAAGATCTTCCATCCCCAGCTGCGCCAGCTCCTTGTCAATATCTGTGGCGGCGTTCACCAGACTCTCCGTCCAGTGCATCACAGTCTCCCTGAAGGTGTTCTGGGCGGTGGCAGCGCTCTCCAGCAGCGCCTTGTCGGCCTTGATTTCCTCCTTCAAGGCCGCCTCCCGCTTCTTGGCGCTGTCCAGAGTCTTGGTCAAAGTGGTTAGCTTCAACTCAAGATCCACGTTGGAGGCCTTGGCGACGCTGAGCTCCTTGCCCTTCTCGGAGAGATCGGCCTCCAGTCGCGCCACCTTCGTCTTCAACTCCTCCTTGGCGGCCTCGGCGGCGGCGGCAGCTTCCTCCGCTTGCTTGAGGGCTCCGCCAAGCTTCTCCTCGCGCGAGGCAAGCTCCTCCTCGTGGGCGTCGAGATTGACCTTTCGCTGCGCCAGCTCGCCCTCTTCCGCGGCTAGCTTCCCAGCGGCAAGTCGCTGGCGCTCTTCGGCTTCAGCCTTCTCGAGGAGAAAGACCTTCCGCGCTTCAGCGAGCTGCTCCCGCTCCTCCGCCAGGGATCGGAGGGCTTCCCGGTGGAAACCCCCGAGCTCTTCTGCGCGCTTCTCAATGTCTGCTCCCGCCTTCGCGACAAGCGCCTCGCGGGACTCCAGCTTGGCTTGTCGCGCGCGGTAGAGCGACATCAACCTGCGCAGCAGCCGCTCTTCTTCGGGCTTGTTGCTGCTGTTGCTTGGCGCGTCGACCAGCTTCAGCCCCGCGGAGGCGAGCACTTCTCCGTCGAAGACCTCCCCCTCGACCGGCGCTCTGGAGCTTGATGCCCAGGGAAGATTGATGAAGACGTCGTCGCCAGCCTTCAAATAAACGCCCGGCTGGGGATTCTTGGAACTTGGCGCTGCGGCTTTGGCGGATGGGTCGGCGGTCGGCGTAGCGCCTGGCGCTCCTGCGGCCTCTGGGCCGTCAGTACGATCGCCAGATTCCTCGCCAGTTGCTGCGGCGTCAGCCTTGGCGGCCTCTGCGCCGGTGGCATCTCTAGCACCGGCGGCTTCATCGGTGGCGACCTCTATCTCCATTTGCTCCGCAGTGGATGGATCTGACGGCCGGAAAAGGGGAGAAGAGTCAAACAGAATCCAGCAGAAACTCATAAAGATCAAGAAAAGAAGGATCCAAGGGAAGTTTTGAAGCAAGGGGAGTACCTGCACTAGGCTCTGCGGTCGTGGTCTCCGTCGTCGGGGGGCCGCTGGCGCTGTCCCTCGCCGGAGAACCCTCCCTTGCCGGAGACTCCTCCCTCACCGGGAAGCCTTCCCTTGCCGAAGAATTCTCCCTTGTCGGGGGATTCTCCCTTGGCTCCTGGTGGGGCTGCTCGGCTCCTACACAAGTCAACAAGCAGATATCAGCAAAGACAAGTACCCATGCGCGCCTCGCCGCGGAAAATAATTCACACACTTACGCTGGGGGCTGCCATGGAGGAAAGTCGCCGGCTCCGGCAAGGTTGTCTCGGGCGCGCCACCTATTGTCGCAGTGGGCTCGTCCTCGATGATGATCACCGGGGCCTTAGCTCTCTTTGCCGTTCTCTGGGCCAGAGTCCTAAAGAGGAACAGATTCAGGGAAAATCAAGTGAGAAACAAGACCAACGGCAAGAGTTGAAGAAATGCAAGTACAACAAGAGAAGCTTACTCTTCTTCTTCTTCCTCGTCGGAGCTTAGTGCGGAGAAGTCGAAGCCTGGCGCGCGCCCGGCGCGAGGAGGTGGAGGAGAAGCTTCCCTTGTCTGCTTGGCGGGAGCAGTGGCGGCGGTCTGAGGCGACCCCGCTCTGGCTATTGGCACGGCGTGAGTAGAGGCAGGGACTGAAGCGGTGGTCCGGCTAGACTCCGCTCCAGTTGCCGTCGTAGCATGAGGCGCTCCCGCGGCAACGGTGTTTGCCGTGGTCGAGCGTGTCACGCGGCGTGGCGACTGTTGGCCCGCTTGCCGCTCCGCCACATCACCAACCTTGCGGAGGCGCCTTCTTGGTGGGGATGGAGGCTCTGCTTCTGGTGGGCTGTCTGAAGACGAGGTGGAAGAAGAGTCGATTTGCAACGAGCCGCTCGTGTCCTTGGCGGGCTCGCTCGGCTCGGTGTCTTGCCCGGCAAGCCCCTTCTTGCCGGCAGGCTCCCCTCGCTCGGCACGGCTTGCCGCTTCTGCTGCATCGGCCTCCTCCACAGTGAACCCGAACTCGCCCGCGGCTGCGGCTGCCGCTGCCTCCTCCAGCCTAGTGGCAATGAGCGCCATATCCGCATCCGTGGTGTCACGGGTGAGGCCGTCCTTCTCGTCGAGGCGGATTGGCACTTCCACCAAGTCGTCGAAGAATTGCTGCACGACCTCGTCTGCAGGCTCCTGCCAAGTTGGCACAATCCCGTGCGAGTCGCACTCCGGCATCATTGCACGGATGCGGTCGAGCGCGGAATTGTTGCACAAAGGCACGACGCCCCCCGGCAACCTGAACACCTCGGGATGCCGGGGGTCATATTTGAACAGCTCCTGCAGCATCGCGTTGAGCTCCAGGACTGTGAAGTTGTAATTGAGGCCTGGCCGCAGCCTCATGATGTCTGCCGCGTTCTTGAACTCCCAAGTGGGCCTCCCCCGTTCCTGCAGGGGGGCGATGCGGCGGCGAAGAAAGTCTGCGCCAACAGCGCCAACAGTAAGCCCGGCAAGCCTCAGACGCAGGATCCTGGTGACGGCAATCTTCAGCCTGGCGTCCTCCGGAGCCATGTCACTCCAATCGCTGCCGCGTGCTACTGGGATTCGGCGTCGGATGGTAAATGGCTGCGGGCTCTCCTCGTCAATCCAGCACCAATCAGCTCTCCACTCCTCCCACCTGCCACGGAATTCTCCCTCCAGATAGGTCTCTTTCTTGCCGGGCCTTGAGATCCAGGCAATCCCGCCGGATAGAGGCTCTCCTCTCTCTACTCGGGGTATGAAAAAGTGGCGGAAGAGGGCTATGTTGGGAAGGACTCCGACAAAGTTTTCGCAGAGGTGTGCGAAAACTGCCATTGTCAGGACGGCGTTGGGGGTGAAGTCAAGGAGATGGAATCCATAGGTGTTCATGATGTCGCAGAAGAAATCAGAGAAAGGCGGGCAGAGCCCGCAATAGAAGAACAATGCGAAGAAGGGGTACCCATTCGGAGCCTTCTTCCAAGCGGCGGCGGGGAGAACCTTTGTGCGCGGATGCGCGCGCGTCTCCGCCGACCAGAACAGATAGTAGTTCTCCCTCAGCTCCTTTGCGCCGAGTTTTGGGGGGAAAACGGACCGCTCCTTCCGCAGCGCCGCGAGCCGCTGCGCCTCGGTCGTCTTCACGGTCTTCCCCTTGTCGGCTTTTGGAGCCATGGCGGAAGTAGTGGAGGAGGTCAACGGCGTTGGTGATGATAGTGGCGATGGGGGGCGGAGCGCTGCTCTCTCTCTCTCAGCTTTGGGGAGGCAAGGGAGCGGCGGAAATTTCTGAGATTGGGAACGGCAACGGGCGAGTGGGCCAACTGCCCCTGTTTCCCCTGCTTATAAAGGGGGAGGGGGCGGACGTTCCGCATTTCTGAATAAAGAAACCCCCACGACCTCTCCCACGACGCCGCATTCAACGCGTGCCGTTCGGGGAGGCCGCGGTGGATACGGAGTGAGATACGGCGTAACCTAGGCCGCGCGTGCCCGTGCCTTGTTTTGGGCCTGGCCCAACAGCGCTCGGCACCGTGTATGGCCCAGGCCCGGGGGCTCCTGTCGGTGTACTAGAGTAGGGGTACCCTAGTATCCCGAACTTGTGCACGGGCAGTCGCAGCATCCCGCGGCAAGGCTTGCCGGGTGACCGCCAAGATCCTCCGTGGTTCCTTTGGAGCCATTCAAGAACAAAGTGTCCAAGTCAAGAAGACAAGACCCCGGCAAGAGGAGCTTGCCAGGAAGGCCACTCAAGGCATTTCAAGGAACTTGCCGCGGCGCACCACGCGTTCCGGCAAGACCCGGTGAGCGACAAGCTCCCGGACACGACAAGACAACGACCGCGGCAAGGCGTTTGCCGCGGCAAGCCACCTCTCCGCGCCCGCGCTCCAGCACATCCACCAACGTGTCGCTCTGGGGTCCTTCCAGGCGTACGTGGCGGAAGACTGTGCAGCTAGGGACGTGCGGTGGCAAGCGGCGCTGACAAGATCGCCATCGTGGCGAACGGTGGCGTCCCTGGCGGTCCCTTTTCGACTGTTTAGGCGACACAGACGGGCATTTAAGACCCTTGTCCCCTGCCGTTAGGGTTAGGTATGATACACTGTAGCAGGTGGCTGTGCCTACCACAACACCTTTCCATTTTTGCCCTTTACCTCCGCTGCCACCTGTCGGTAGCCCCTTGAGAATATAAAAGGAGGCCCGTGTGCAACGTAGAGGGGGGGGGGTTAGCCAGTTCGAACACTCACGCTCGGTCTTGCTAGCCGCTGGTGTGTACTGTAGCACTCCGCGCTCCCGAGCTAGAAATCAATACAAAACCACAAAGCAGGAGTAGGGTTTTACGCATCTGTGCGGCCCGAACCTGGGTAAATCGCTCGCGTGCTTCGCCTCGATTTGCTCTTTGCACGATCTCCGCCCCCGCCGAACCGAAAGGGACCCGGCCCGCCGGTCCCATAGGTGCCCGTGGATCAGTACCCCGGCAGAGTGGCAATCACACGCTTATTACATCGTTGTCTCAAAGAGAACTTATTACAATAAATATGGCTTAAGGCCATCTAATAACGATAACAGCGGAAGACTCGGAAGATAAATGGGTCCATCAACTCCAACGGCATCACTGAGTATAGGGCCACGACCTAAAAACACCTTACTCGTCATCTGAAAAGTCTGCAACATGAGAAGTTGCAGCCCGAAAACGGGTCAGCACATGGAATATGCTGGCAATGTAACACATAGAGAGTAATGGAATGAAACAGCTACACTATATGCATATTTGGCTGGTGGAAAGCTCTATGGTTACAGTTTTGTGTAAAGCCAGTTTTTCCCTACTGCAAAGGAATAAATTTATTTAACTATCATGGTAGTTGTTAAACATCGAGAATGGTTGACAGCATTCCGATCCCAATTAAGTGAACAATTAAAACCCAACAACATTAATTAGAAGTAACATGTTGAGATTCACTTGATATTCAAGTACTAGATACTCAAGATGTCCATAACCGGGGACACGGCTAATCATGATTAGTTTGTACACTCTGCAGAGGTTTGTGCACTTTTCCCCACAAGACTCGATCGCCTCCGTTTGGTTTCTCGCACTACATGGTGTTTGAGAAGATGGATGACCGAGACACAGTCTTTCAGAAGCGCTAGCACCTTACATGTGGGGTAGACCGTACCACCTACAACCCCTACATCTGCTAGTCCACCCCGTAAGAGTTCGCACAACTTAGTCAACTATGCCAGAGCCCATAATGGCTTGTGGCTGCACACGGAAGTTTCTAGCATGAAAGATCTTATGATCCCTTTGAGCCTGGGTGGCAGTCCGAAAAAAACAGGCAAGTCCTGATAGACATCAGGTGCCTCAATCCACCCAGATGTGTGTTTAAGTTGCCACCTTAGATAAACCATTAAAACTATCAACTCACATCTATCAAGGATATCACTCACCCAATCCACGTCTACTAGCATAGCATGGCATAATAAGCAAACGTAGAAGTAACTCCCAAAGGTTTCATAATAAACAGGTAATAGGTACTACCTCATCTACTTCCCATCCCACAATTTAATTAGATCCTAATCATGCAATGTGAGAGGATTGATCTAATGCAATAAAACATGGGTTGTAGAAAAGTATGATCAAAGTGTTACTTGCCTTGCTGATGATCCGCGAGACCTAGGGAATCGAAGTAACAGGCAGCGCAATCCGGGTGATCTATCGCAGACAAACAACAAGCATACAATAAGTACTCATCTAATGCACGGGTAAAACTCGAACAAGAGAACGAACCAGAAAGTTCAACTTAAGAACTCCGGTTGCAAAGAAAGAAAGAACCGAACAAAGAATCCGAAAACACACGGCGGAAGAAAAACAACTCGGTTCTAGCAAGTTGAAACTAGGTCAAATTTTACCGGGGCAAAAACTTGTTTAAGTTGATTAGACGGAACGGCGGTTTCAAAACAAAACTCTAGGTGCTTGAATCACCTGATTCCGATAAACGAGCGAGAAGATAAACTAGAACGAAGATCGGATCTGAGATCGCGATCGCGGAATAAATCCGACGAAAAGAAAGAGATGAACGGTTAAACGAACGGGCGTCATTAACCGAGAAAATCGGTGATCACGTTCGTTGAGACGAACGGTCCGGCGAACGGTCCAAAGGCAACTAAATCGGAAAAGAAAACGAATCCAATCTAGGGTTTCGGAGAAGAAAACCGAAACGAAAAACCGATCTAGAGAACGAATCAGAAGAGAAGAAAAGAATCGGAACGATTAGAAGAAATGATCCGAGGAAAAGAGACGCGGGGCAACCTCCGGCGAGGTCTCCGGCGAGGGGCTCCGGCGGCGTCGCGTAGGGCGGCGGCGGCGTGGGCAAGGTGCGGCGGCGGCGCTAGGGCATAAGGGCGGCGGCGCGGGTGTGGGGTGGCGCGGCGGCGGTGTAGGGCGCAAGGTGGGGTGCGGTGGAGGGCTTGGGGCTTGGGGTTTGATTTGATGGGTTTAGAGGGGGGGGTGTTGGGGTATTTATATTGGGGAGGGGAGGAGAAAACTTGGGGTAGGGGGCAAGAAAAAGAGAAGGAAAAGGAAAACGAAACAAGGAAAGGGGGCTAGCCTAGAGTCCAACCGGACTCGGCTAGGGCGAGGCGAGGCGGCGGCCTACGCCTGGCGCACCCGCGCAGGGAGGCTGGGGCGGTGGCCGGCTGGCTGGGCCTTTGGCCCGGCTGGCCTGGCGGGAGGCTCCTTTTTTTTAACTGGTTTTCGCGCGCAGAAAACAAAAGAAAAAGAAACTAAACGAACTCCGAAAAACCTAAAGTAAATTTTCCCCGACTCCTAAAAATGAGTCGAACAAAATGAACTTTACTCCAGGCCTAGAATGCAATTTTCGAAAACGCGCATTTTTCCCTATCCAAATAAAATGCAAATAAAACTCCGGCAAAACCAAAATTTGATTTATTCATTAAATCTTCATTTTTCCTAACTTTGGGAAAGTCATATTATTCCCTCTCTCATATTTTCGATATCGGAAAAATTATTGAAGATGAAATAAATAAATCAAATGATCCTCTTTTCAAATTTGAGAAAACCCTCAAATATGAAAATAACGAAATCTCCAACTCTCTCCAAGGTCCTTGAGTTGCGTGAAATTTCTAGGATCAACCAAAATGCAAGAAAATATGACATGCATGAT
Source organism: Triticum urartu (assembly GCF_003073215.2). Lineage (NCBI taxonomy): Eukaryota > Viridiplantae > Streptophyta > Magnoliopsida > Poales > Poaceae > Triticum > Triticum urartu. Next base: position 183,474,386 of record NC_053025.1, on the reverse strand, counting down.
GATCTAGTGTATAACATTCCAAATTGAAAATTTGGGATGTTACAAGAAGGCATCCCAATGATTCAGAGTTTTTAGATCTTGATGCAAAAATTGATAAAAGTGGGATTGAAGAGCTCAAAATTTTAGATAGCAATGAACCCATTGTTTTGGATTTCAAGGACTTCAATTATGATAATTTCTCTTTAATAGATTGTATTTCCTTGTTGCAATCCATGTTGAATTCTCCTCATGCTTATAATCAAAACAAAGCTTTTACTAAACACATTCTTGATGCTATGATGCAATCTTATGAAGAAAAACTTAATTTGAAAGTTTCTATTCCTAGAAAATTTTATGATGAGTAGGAACCTACTATTAAGATTATGATTAAAGATTATGAATGCTATACTTTGTGTGATTTGGGTGCTAGTGTTTCCACGATTCTGAAACCTTTATGTGATGTGTTAGGTTTCCATGAATTTGATGATTGTTCCTCAAATTTGCATCTTGTGGATTCCACTACTAAGAAACCAATGGGAAGAATTAATGATTTTATCATTGTTGCAAATAGGAATTACGTGCCCATAGATTTCATTATTCTTGATATAGATTGCAATCCTACATGTCCTATTAGTCCTGGTAGACCTTTCCTTAGAATGATTGGTGCAATTATTGATATGAAAGAAGGAAACATTAGATTTCAATTTCCATTAAGGAAAGACATGGAACACTTTACAAGAAATAAAATTAAATTGCCTTATGAATCTATTATGAAAGACACTTATGGATTTCTTGCCAAAGACGATAATACTTAGATCTATTCGTGTTTTTATGCCTAGCTAGGGGCGTTAAACAATAGCGCTTGTTGGGAGGCAACCCAAATTGTTTTTGTTCTTGCTTTTTTAGGTCATGTTTTGCTTTGAATAAATCATCTAGCCTATCATTAGATGTGGTTTTGTGTTTTCATTAGTGTTTGTGCCAAGTATGACCTTTGGGATAGCTTACGATGATAGTTGATTTGATCCTGCTGAAAAACATAAACTTTTTCGCCTAGCAGATTAGTTTTATTTTTTACAGGGCGCGATAAAATACTGATTCTTTTCGCAGAGGATTAATAAACAAGTTATCTAGGACTTCCTAATTTCTCAGAATTTTTGGAGTTACAGAAGTATTCTAAATCTCCAGATTGCTATAAACGGTTCTGTTTTTGACAGATTCTGTTTTTCTCGTGTTGTTTGCTTATTTTGATGCATCTATGGCTAGTATTGGGGGGTATGAACCATGGAAAAGTTGGAATACAGTATATATTACACAAATATAATAAAGAATGAGTTGACTACGGTTGTGTATTTTTACAATATTACAATATTATGATATACTGGCTTATGTATTTTTACAATATTATGCAATCCCTGTGCCTGCATAAGGAAAATCTGTCCAGGCGGTTTACCACCGGACGGGTCAAAATACCCAACACAACTTGGTAAGCAACTACGGTTGCAGCAATAATAAATCATACCTGTGATATAAAACATTGCTGTTGGTTTACCAATTGTGATTTGAAGAAAGGTGAAAACCCAACTTCCACAATGCCATGTTGGTATATATATATATATGATATAGAACTGGGTTGTGATGAACACCGGCCGATTGCTGGAGACAAAGTGTCAAAGCCAGACCGGTTTTGAGGGATGCCGGATTACCTTTAATTGTATATTTTAACAGAAGATCCGTAAGCCATGCCGGGTTAAAAAACTCCGGTTTAACGTAGACCTCACGAAAAATAAAAACTTGGGAAAAAGCAAACAAAAAACCGTAGTCGAGGCTTTTTGAGGGCTGCCAGGCCCAAATCGAGGCTTTTCATGGGCTGCCAGACCACTGAGTTAAACCATTTTGGCAAAGCCTTTTAAGATGGCCCTCCAACTAACCAATCATCGTTTTAACTTTGACAAGTTCAGGGTCTCAATGAGAGTAACTGTCAAACGTTCGACGGGTCGTGCCAGGATTACCTGGATAGGAGTTGCTTACTTGATGAAGGCAGGTTAACCCGGGGTTTTAGGTGAATACACCAGGCTTCCAAGCCGTGGGTCGATACCCAGCTACAAGGGTCCTTTCAAACTCTTTGGTATTTGACGCAAAGAGCCCCCAAGTAACTTTGTGAGCTGTGCTCAATGGGTGCCTATGTTTGAGTTGTGCGTAGCAACAAGACTCTCTTTGGCCCCTTGGGTGTGAAGCTCCCAAGCTTTGGTGTGGCGTGATATCTGCATCAAGAGGGTAGTAACGCTATGTTCTCTTTGGTGAATATACCTATGTTTGAACAGGAAGCCCCCACGTTAACAGATATTTGAAGAAAAAACGGTGGAAGCCCTGCTTGATAGCAAGGATGCCGGTTTATTATATTAATCATAATATATATATTGTTGAAATATGTACATATGAAAAGCCTGTGGCTTCAAGTGTAATTAGGCCGTAGGAGAGCTATGTTCCATGGCCGTCGGGTCTCCTCCTCAGAGCTACGTGAGTCTTCTCGAACGTCAATGAGGTAGTATGATCCGTTGTGCAGATTTTTGCTGACCACAAAAGGCCCTTCCCAAGGTGGGGATAATTTATGCATATCAGTCTGGTCTTGAATGAGCCAAAGTACCAAATCGCCTTCTTGAAAGGTTCTTGTCTTAACCCGGCGGCTGTGATAACGCCGCAGGTCTTGCTGATAAACCACCGACCGAGCCAAAGCCATGTCTCGCTTCTCATCTAACAGGTCCAGCGCCTCTTGGCGTGCTTGCTCGCTATCCGCTTCAACATAATTCACGACCCGGGGCGAGTCGTGACGAATATCACTTGGGAGGATAGCCTCAGCCCCATAGACCAGGAAAAAGGGTGTATATCCCGTAGATCGGTTTGGGGTGGTATTTATGCTCCATAACACAGATGGTAATTCCTTCACCCAACAACCCGGCATCCGCTTCAAAGGGACCATGAGCCGAGGCTTGATACCCTTTAGGATTTCTTGATTCACCCTCTCAGCTTGACCATTGGACTGGGGGTGAGCCACGGACGCTACATCAAGCCGGATGTGCTCTCGTTGCAGAACTCCTCCATCTCACCTTTAGAAAGATTCATACCATTATCTGTGATGATGCTATGTGGAAAGCCGAAACAGAAAATAATCTTTTTCAGAAATTGAACCGTCGTGGCTGCATCACATTTACTGATGGGCTCCGCTTCAACCCATTTGGTGAACTTGTCAACCGCCACCAACAGGTGGGTCTTCTTGTCTTTAGAACGCTTAAAGGGTCCAACCATATCAAGCCCCCAAGTAGAAAATGGCCAAGTGATGGGGATCATGTGTAACTCCTGAGCAGGAACATGAGCACGACGTGAAAATTTCTGACAAGCGTCACACTGCTTTACCAAGTCTTCCGCATCAGAATGAGCTGTCAACCAGTAGAACCCGTGTCAGAAAGCCTTAGCAACCAAGGACTTTGAGCTGGCATGGTGACCGCAATCCCCTTCATGGATTTCCTGTACAATCTCTTGTCCTTCTTCAGGAGAAACACAACGTTGGAATACGCCTGAAACACTGAACGGTGCAACTCGCCATTGTGAACAACCATAGACTTGGACCGCCGGACTATCTGCCTGGTGAAAAGTTCGTCTTCTGGTAATTTGCCCCGGTTCAGATACGCCAAATATGGAACCGTCCAATCCGGAGTGGCATGTAAAACGGCTACCAACTGGGCCTCCAGATCAGGAACAGCTAAATCCTCCTCTGTAGGCAACTTTACAGACGGGTTATGCAAGATATCTAGAAAGGTATTAGGTGGTACCGGTTTACGCTGAGATCCCAGTCGGCTTAGAGAATCCGCTGCTTCATTCTTGCGCCGGTCGATGTGCTCCACCTGATAACCCTTAAAGTGACCTGCTACAATATCCACCTCGCGCCTATAAGCCGCCATGAGCGGGTCTTTAGAATCCCAAGTACCAAAAACTTGCTGAGCCACCAGATCAGAATCTCTAGAGCATCGAACCCGGCTTAAGTTCATTTCCTTATCTACACGAAGACCGTGGAGCAAGGCCTCGTACTCCGCAGCATTGTTAGTACAAGGAAACATTAAGCGGAGAACATAACAAATCTTATCTCCTCGAGGGGAAGTGAGGACAACTCCAGCCCCCAAGCCTTCCAGCTGCCTGGATCCATCAAAGTGAATGGTCCAGTATGTATTATCCAGTTTGTCTTCTGGTGCCTGTAACTCGGTCCAATCATTGATGAAGTCCACAAGCGCCTGAGATTTGATAGCTGTTCGGGGTGTATACCTCAAACCATGGGGACCAAGCTCGATCGCCCACTTCGCAACCCGGCCAGTTGCCTCTCTATTCTGGATTATATCGCCCAAGGGAGCAGAACTGACCACTGTGATAGGATGACCTTGAAAATATTGCTTGAGTTTCCTACTTGCCATGAAAACTCCACACACTAGCTTCTGCCAATGCGGATATCTTTGCTTTGATTCGATCAGTACCTCACTGATATAATAAACCGGTCATTGAGCCGGATATTCTTTTCCGGCCTCCTTACGCTCAACCACAATTGCCACACTGACCGCCCGGTCGTTGGCAGCCACGTACAACAATAGAGGCTCATTATCAACTGGAGCAGCGAGGACTGTCTGCCGCTTCAATTCCTCGAATGTCGCATTGGCGGCGTCAGTCCAGACGAATTTATCCGTTTTCTTCAACATCTGATACAGGGGAATCACCTTCTCTCCCAAACGGTTGATAAATCGGCTGAGGGCTGCAATCCGGCCCGCCAGACGCTGAACATCATTGATACATGCCGGTTTAGCCAAGGATGTGATTGCTTTGATCTTCTCTGGATTTGCCTCAATACCCCTGTTAGACACAAGAAAACCCAAAAGATTGCCTACCGGGAACACCAAAAACGCATTTGTACGGGTTGAGCATCATCTTGTAAACCTGAAGATTGTCGAACGTCTCCTTGAGATCATTTATCAGGGTTTCCTGCTTCCTGGATTTCACCACGATATCATCCACATAGGCATGAACATTACGCCCGATCTGGTTGTGAAGACAATTCTGCACACAACGCTGGTAGGTTGCTTGGGCACTCTTGAGCCCAAAGGGCATAGAAACATAGCAGAAGGCTCCAAAGGGAGTGATGAAGGCTGTTTTCTCCTGGTCCTTAACTGCCATCTTAATCTGATGATAACCTGAATAAGCATCCAGAAAACTCAGGCGCTCACAACCCGCTGTTGCATCAATGATCTGATCAATACGTGGGAGAGCGAAAGGATCTGCCGGGAAGCTTTATTCAAATCAGTGTAGTCCACACACATATGCCAAGTGCCATTTTTCGTAAGAACAAGCATCGGATTAGCCAACCATTCGGGATGAAACACTTCGACGATAAACCCAGCTGCCAGCAGCCGGGCTACCTCTTCGCCGATGGCCTTGCGTATTTCTTTGTTAAAGCGGCGATGGTACTGTTTGAACGGTTTAAACTTAGGATCAATATTTAGCGTGTGCTCAGCGAGTTCCCTCGGTACACCTGGCATGTCAGAAGGTTTCCATGCAAAAATGTCCCGGTTCTCACGGATGAACTCGATGAGCGCGCTTTCCTATTTCGGATCCAGATTTGTACTGATACTAAACTGCTTGGATGAATCACCAGGGACGAAGTCAACGAGTTTAGTCTCATTAGCCGGTTTGAACGTCAGGGCCGGGTCATGCTCCGTTGTAGGCTTCTTCAGAGGGGTCATGTCCGCCGGATCAACATTGTCTTTATAGAATTTCAGCTCCTCTGTTGCACAAACCGATTCAGCATAGGCTGCTTCACCTTCCTCGCAATCCAAGGCAATATTTCGACTCCCATGTACTGTGATCGTCCCCTTATAACCCAGCATTTTGAGTTGTAGATAAACATAACAGGGCCTCGCCATGAACTTCGCGTAAGCCGGCCGTCCAAATAGCGCGTGATATGGACTCTAGATTTTCACCACCTCAAAGGTCAACGTCTCAGACCTGGAATCAAGCTCATCTCCAAACACAACTTCCAAAGCAATCTTCCCCACAGGGTATGCCGATTTACCTGGTACTACACCATGGAAAACAGTGTTTGACGGTTTAAGATTCTTATCTGTCAACCCCATGCGACGGAAAGTCTCATAATACAGGATGTTGATGCTGCTCCCTCCATCCATCAGAACCTTGGTAAACTTATATCCCCCTACCTGAGGGGCTACCACCAAAGCTAGTTGACCCGTATTGTCAACCCAGGGTGGGTGATCCTCTCTGCTCCATACAATGGGTCGCTCCGACCATCATAGATAACGTGGTACGGCCGGTTCAACAGTATTGACTGCCCTCTTGTGAAGTTTCTGATCTCGCTTGCACAAGCTAGTAGTGAACACATGATACTGTCCGCTGTTCAAGTGTTTGGGGTGACTCTGGTAACCTGACTATTGATGGTTCCCTTGGTTATTCTGCTGGTTATTACCATGGTTGTTCTGATGGCCCTGGTTGTTCTGAAATCCAGAGTTTGAACCGCCGCCTCCATGGAAACCTGGGCCTGAACCGCCTAGTGCATCCTGACCATACCGGTATAAATCAGAATTTTTGAACTCTCTCATTATGTGACAATCCTTCCAAAGATGTGTGGAAGGGGCCTCCTTGGTTCCATGCTTCAGGCAGGGCTCGTTTAACAAACGCTCCAGATTCATGCCACGCTGGGGCGGTTTACCTTTGCAACGCTGCATATTTGTGTTAGCCACCAAATCTGAATTATCCGCTTTACGCTTACTGTTATTCCCATGGCCCCCTTGGTTGTGGTGCTGCCCTTTTGCACCGCCGTTCTTCTTTCCCTTCTCCGGTTTGTCCTCCTCTTAATCCGGATCCTTGGTATTATCTGAATCGGCATACTTGACTAAAGCGGCCATGAGTGTTGATATGTCGTTGCAATGACGTTTGAGCCTTCCCAACTTCTGTTTTAAAGGCTTGAAACGGCAATTGCCCTCCAACGTTAATACTGCGGTATCTGCATTAATACGATCTGACGAATGCAAAATCGTCGAGACCCATTTAACCCAATGGGTCGTGGACTCCCCCTCCTCTTGGACACAAGCGGCCAGATCTACAATTGACATTGGCTGCTTGCACGTGTCCTTGAAGTTCCGGATAAACCGGCGCTTTAATTAGGCCCATGAATCAATAGAGTTGGTTGGCAAGCTTTTCAACCAAGTGCGAGCTGTTCCTTCCAGCATCATGGTGAAATATTTAGCACATACCACCTCATCCACATCTAACATCTCCATTGCCATCTCATAGCTCTCCACCCATGCCTCTGGCTGCAAATCAGCATTGTAATTTGGTACCTTATGAGGTCCCTTGAAATCCTTGGGCAATCGCACATTACGCAATGCGGGAGTTAAACATGGTACCCCTAGGGAACTGAACATTACCCCTGGCTCCACGGAGGCAGTGCGGTGAACCGGAGTATGTTGTCGGTGGTGCGCACTGCTGGACACGGCCGGTTCGTCTTCCACGTGTCTGCTGTAACTCCGGGTTGGTCGGGGAGTGGAATGAATCCTCTCACGGCTGTGTGAATACGCTTGCTGTTAATTCAGTGCTGTCTGAAGGAGATCCCTGGCCCGACGCGCTTCCACTGCAACTGGTGATTCGCCATTGGTTGGGAGAGCCGCCAGGCGTGAAGCGGCGGCCACAATATTATCCAACGGGTTGGAATAATGCCCGGGTGGCGTTGAAGATATAACGTTGTTCTGGCGAGGCAGGTTTGTTGCGCGTGGCTGAACCTGTGCTCCTGCTTCTGGTGCCCCCGCCCGGTTTGGCGCGGGTTGGTTACCAGCTCCTGCACCTGGCGTGTTGAAAAGATTCTGCGGCTCATAAACCGACGGGAGACGTGATCGGTACCTTCTTCTCATGACCTCTTCTGAAGCATTCTGATCTAGTCTAATCCGGTAAGCCTGTGCTTCCAACTCGGCCAGCTCTGTGGCCATCCTGGCGTTCTCTACTGCCAGGTCCGCTTTAGCCTGGGCTATCTGATATTTCACTTTTAGAATCTTTGCATCGTGCTGATCCCTAGCTGCTGCGTCCACCTCCGCGGACATCAGTGCCGCTAGAGCGTCGAACAAATCAGACAAGACTTGGGCCGGAGGCGGCGCCGAGCTTCCTGCACCTGCTGGCATGGCTGTCGTTGAACCCGAGAGTACTGCTGTGGCGGTAGATGAATGAGGCACCGGTCGTGTGACGGCCATGAAGACAGCGGCCCGGTTTGGCAAACCAGGGGAATCCGGAATACTGTTGCCCTCGGATCCTCCCTCAATCCGGCCGTCATTCAACTGGTAAAGTGATTCAGTTTCTCTGGAAGACTCGTCATCACTGCGGACTATGGTTTCTCCATCGGAGATCGGTTCCTCTTCGTAACCCGAACCGTGGACGACACCTACGAAAACATGCCTGGCCTCAGGCTGAACCGGTGAAGAACTTGCATGCCGACCCGTCTCGATGATGTCGGTGCAGGTGTCCGGCTCGGGGGCCGGTTCGCCGATCTTGCCGATGAAGACGTGAATCCTACCAAAGGGGACCTGGTACCCGTATTCGATTGAATTAGCCTCGGGACCCCATCCTGCGTTGTCGATGTAGAGCTTGCCGCGGCGACTCTTCGTCATCCGGCCCACAGCGTATCCCTTAAGTCCATTGAAGCTGCCCTTCAAGAACTCGAAACCATCATGCAATAGCCCCACGGTGGGCGCCAACTATCGTGGAATTGTCACGGCAGATGTCCTCATGAAAGGACTTAGTCGTGGAGCCATCGCTACGGGTTAGCTTGAAAGGGTTAAACCGGACAAGGGGAAACGAGAGTTCTATACTAGTTCGGCCCCTTTGATGAAGGTCAAAGCCTACGTCTAGTTGTGATTGGTATTACTGGGGTTTCGAAGGCCAGGGAGCAAGTCCGCTTTGTATGGCTTCGAGTTGTCCTTTTTTCTCTCCCTGAACCGCCGCCGGGTCACCCCTTTATATACTCAGGAGGACCCCGGCCGGTCTACAGAGTCCCAAGGCTGGCTCATACAAGTGTCCGCCTCGGTCTCTTCTTTCTTATCTTACAATGCAAGTTTATACAATCATGGCGTTTACTATCATGGGCCCTAAATCGCCTGCGGGCTCTGGGCCTCTAAGTTTCATCTGTAAAGTGCCATCTTCTGGGTTTCCTTGGGCTTCAGTATAACTGAAGGTGAACCGGCCCCTCGTTGGCGGTTTACCCTCAGTAGTTATATCCTCAACAGGCAGCAAGGCATGTATTGTATTGTTGCCATCGAGGATAAAAAGATGGGGTTTTGATCATATTGCTTGAGTTAATCCTGCTACATCATGTCATCTTGCTTTATGCATTACTCTGTTCTTATGAACTTAATACTCTAGATGCAGGGAGGAGTCGGTCGATGTGTGGAGTAATAGTAGTAGATGCAGAATCGTTTTTATCTACTTGACATGGACGTGATGCCTATATTCATGATCATTGTCTTAGATATCGTCATAACATTGCGCTTTTCTATCAATTGTGCGGCAGTAATTTTTTCACCCACCGTAATAACTTCTATCTTGAGAGAATCCTCTAGTGAAGCCTATGGCCCCCGGGTCTATTTTCCATCATATAAGTTTCCGATCTACAATTGTAGTTTCCTATTTACTTTCTTTTGCAATCTTTTACTTTCCGTTCCATAAACCAAAAATATTACTTTACCGTCTATCCATCTCTATCAGATCTCACTTTGCAAATAACTGTGAAGGGGTTGAAAACCCCTTTGTTGCATTGGTTGCAAGTTGGTGTTTGTTTGTGCAGGTATTCGGTGGCTTGTTGCGTAGTCTCCTACTGGATTGATACCTTGGTTCTCAAAACTGAGGGAAATACTTACACTCCTTTGCTGCATCACCCTTTTCTCTCCAAGGGAAAAACCAACGCAATCTCAAGAGGTTGCAAGGTCTTCTTGGGCGGAAGGTGCTGCTCGGGCAGGCCGAGCGGCCCACTGCTCAGCGTGCACTCGAGGAGTGTCAACCATGATAGATTCGAACTATAGGGTGCGTGCGAAGAACTCAACCTCCTCAGTCTACCAACTCATCGATCTCTCGGCCTAGCTCGATGAACTGAGGAAGAATGGGACAAGGCAGTTTACCCACGTTCGGGCCACCTTGCGGTGTAATACCCTACTCCTGCTTTGTGGTGGATTAGCCTCGAGGCGAGCTAAGGATGACCTAGTACAGAGGAAGAACATCCTTAGGAGGTGTGTTCTTGTGCTTGTGTGAGCTGGTGAGGATGGTCTGGATGATCCGTGCCCTGTGGTGGCGGCTAGTCTATATTTATAGTGGCCTTGGTCCTCTTCCCAAAATGAAGGTGGGAAGGGATCCCTCAACGACCAAATTCAAAGGGAGACAACTAGTACATCTTATCCTGACGGAAGGTCGTCTACAGCTGCAAAGCATCTGGTTATGATGTCGTGGTGGGCTCGACGATGACCTCTGTCCTGCCAACCTGGCGGTCTTGGTCTTGTAGCATAGAAATGGAAACCTTTGGTTGATTCCTCGGGACTCCGCGCCTACGCTTGCCTCTTTAGCACCAAAGAGGAAACCTATTGTACCGCGACCGCTGGCGCTTGCCTGGCCTAGGTCGTGATGGCTTGCGTCATCTGAACCTCACGAGGTGAGGGCTCGCATGGAAATCTCCGCTCCACAGGAGCTAGCCTGAGGAGGCCACTCCTTCTAGAGGTCTTGGCATTATTCGCCTCGCGAGGCTTGCCTTGTGAGGGTCTTGTGTCGTTCATGTTGAAGATGGATCATACTAGGCCGTTGATGGAGCCACACCGTGGCCCATAGGAAGGCAAGTCTGGGTACCCTGGTTCCTAGAATGCCGACAGTATCCTCTAAGGAAATTTCAGTCAAGAATAAATCCTGTGATAAGGATGAGGCACCTGATGTGGCAAAGCAATCCACAATTCATTCTGAAGAGTTGGCCAAGAGGGATGACTCCCTGTATTCAGATCCTACTGAAAAGGAAAACAAGCAGACCCAGCCAAACAAAGCTGCAATTTGTGGTAAGCAAACTGGTGAGCACTCTACACCACTTTGGAAACACCTCCTGCAAAAACATTATGAAAAATTCCAAACAAGGTGCTTCTTTGATGGTGCTACAAAATTTACAACTCATGGCCTCTTCTTCCTCAAATGCAGACCTATCTGATGAAGGTCTTCAATTATGGCAGTAAGACTTTGCAAAAAAGCCAGCAGAGGCCAGAGACATCTTTAAAGTTAAGGTACCAGTAAGTTGATTCAATTTTATCATGCACCTACTCATGACACCTGATAAATTCATTTGGCCTATGCATATGCTGAAATCAACACTTTGGGAGCTTTTAACACCAGACAATCTACATGAACAAGCAATTAGTTTCCATATCCCTGATAAGTGTATGGTCTCACAGGCACCAGTGTGCAAAGAAGCTGCTGCCAAAAACATAGACATGGAAAGATAAGGAGAACTTAATCCTTCTGAGGAAGCAAATAATGAACAAGCCCTCATGCTTCCCTTTGGAACTGAGAACCCAAGGAAAAGGAGGGGTGGCAAAACTCCCCTAGTGGAGACAGAGGTAAGAAGGAGTGACAGGATAAGCAGAGAAAATGCTGGTTTTAGGAGAACTTCATTATCAAACAATAAATGTATACCATGTAATGCTATGCCCCCTGTTCAGACAAAAACAATGGTTAAGAACCTTATAAGATCTTTTTGCAAGGTGGCTGCTGGAGAACTGGAGCTCAAATGGCAAAGAAGTAGAAGAACAAGTAGCCTTTGATGGAAATGGGCAAGGTTTCCTTGGCCATGGAGGAAGAAAATGTTGCAAACCTTCCTAAATGATTAGTACATCAACTAGTTCTACTTTTACGGGTCTGGATCCCACTTTTAGAACTGACAATGATGCTGCTTTGGTCAGAACTATTATGATGTTTTGTGTTATGTATGAGATCTGCCTATCTTGCTGTTAGACTAAACCTTTAATCTGTAATGTCAAGCTATGAGCCACTATATTACTCAGTTGCTGTGAGCTTTGTGATTATGATATGCTGAAATGGTCTGATTCTAGTCTGATCAGCACAGACTCTGAAATCTTTCATCATGAGTAGCAACAGGACATGGAATATTTTGAACTGGAATATTAGAGGATTAAATGTTGAGTCCAAATGGCTATACTTGAAACAAAAAATAGAGGAAAGTGCTTGTTCAATAGTTTGTCTGCGGGAAACTAAAAGAGAGAATTTTGATCTGGCTTATATTAGGAACTTCTGCCCCACTAGGTTGAACATATTTGAGTATCTGCCTTCTATTGGAGCTCAGGTGGCTTGCTGGTGGTATGGAATGGGACCATTTTCTCTGGCGAACAAATCTTCCAAAACAGATTCTCACTATCCATTCAATTTACTAGTTACTTATCGCACCAAAGTTGGATGTTAACAAATATCTATGGCCCTTGTGAACACAATGACAAAGCTGTTTTCATAGATTGCTTCTCAAATATTCATATGCCTCCAGATGTGGACTGGATTGTTATGGGCGATTTCAATTTCATTAGAGACCCACAAGATAAAAATAGGCCATGAGGAGATGTTAATGATATGTTACTTTTCGATGAGGACATCAACAACCTTAGATTAATTGAGTTTCCTATGAAAGGCAAAAAATACAGCTGGAGCAAAATGCAAGACAACCCACTTTTAGAGAAATTGGAATGGTTTTTCACTTCAACATCCTGGATGACCTCTTTCCCAGTTACTTTTGCACTTCCCCTAGCCAGGCCAATTTCAGACCATGTACCTTGCATGATAAAAATAGGAACCATGATTCCAAAGTCTAAGATTTTCAGATTTGAAAACTATTGGCTGCAGCACAGTGATTTTAAAATCATTGTTTCATCTTCTTGGAAGATCCCAGTAGGACATACTAATGCAGCTAAAGGTATCAATGCAAAGTTGAAGAATTTGAGAAGAGCTCTTAAGAAATGGGCCAAAAGTATTTCTTGATTGAAAAATAAAATTGATGACATCAATGCTAGAATTTTCCTTTTGGTTCTATTTGAAGAATACAGAGCATGATCTGATTTAGAATGGAACTGCAGAGAGATCCTCAAAGGAGAGTTAATGATACTACTGCAAAATCAGAAAATTTATTGCATGCAAAGAGGAAAGATTAAGGGAGTAAGATTTATTGATGAAAATACCATTTTTTTCATACAAAGGAAACAATCAACCACATACACAATTACATTGCCGTGTCGCAAAATGAGGAGCAGGTGGAGTTTACTGATCATGACAATCAAGCAACAATTCTCTGAGAAGCTTTCAAAAAGAGAATGGGAAAAACACATAACACAACAATTAACTTTATCTCAATTCACTTTATGGCAATGTTGAGGACCCAAGTATGTTTGCTAAACTAGAGGAACCTTTCGCTGATGAAGAAATCAACTAGGTGGTTAAAGAACTCCCATCAGACAAATCACCAGGGCCAGATGGGTTTAATAATGAATTCTTTAGTCATGTTGTGATATTATTGGGCCTGATGTCAGGAGATTGATACATGATTTCTATAAAGGAGATATAAACTTGGAGTGCGTAAATACCTCCTTCATCACTCTCATACCTAAAGTGGCCAACCCTGCAACTCCTAATGATTTCAGGCCAATTTCGCACCTCAATAGTTGTCTCAAGATCATCACAAAATTGCTTGCCAAAATATTACAAAAGATTATATTGAAGGTGATACACATCAATTAGTATGGATTCCTGCAAAACAAATCAATACATGATTGTCTTGGTTGGGCTTATGAATATATATACACCAATGTCACAGATCAACAAGAGAATGTGTTGTCCAAAAACTAGACTTTGAGAAGGCCTTTGATACCATTGACTTCAAGGCTTTAATAAGCATTTTGCAAGCCAAGGGCTTTGGGAATAGATGGATCATGTGGATGAAATTACTATTCCAGAGTGCCTCTTCTGCCATACTGTTAAATGGAGTCACATGAAAGAAATTCTATTGCAAGCAAGGTGTCAGACAAGGTGACCCACTATCACCTCTTCCTTTTGTCATTGCAACGGATCTTTTGCAGACAATTATAAACAAAGCAATGAGACAAGGCCTTATATCCCCACCTTTGACCTTCAACTCAGCTCCAGAATTTCCAGTGGTACAATATGTAGATGACACACTGGTTGTCATACAAGAAGATACAAGACAGTTATTCTGCCTGAAAGCCCTACTAAACACATTTTCAGATGCCACTGGTCTGAAAGTGAACTACAAAAAGTCGAACCTCATTCCAATTAACTTGACTGGGGAAAGGATAGAGATCATGACACACACTCTCAATTCACTACTAGGGAAAACCTTATACACAGAATCTTACTAGCAGCGCGGCCTAAAATAGGGCGCTACTGCTGCTTAGTGGTAGCACGACAGAAAAACTGCGCTACTGGTATGACATAGTAGTAATGCGGGAGCAAAAAACCTGCGCTGCTACTAGATGATTTCCACCCTGCCCCCTCAACATACAATAGTAATAGCGTGGGTATAAAATCTGCGCTACTACTAGATGGATAGTTGTAGCGCAGATGGGACACATCGCGCTACTGTTATGCCACCAACCGTCAACTCCACGTTCTCATCACGCCACCCACCCCGAGCAAGATAGATCTAGATCAAGACTGCTCACTCCACTCCCCACCAGCCCGTCCATCATCGTCCTCTGTCGGAGATGCTTCGCCGACTGGCCGCATGGCGGCCCCGTCCAGGCAGCACCCGGGCCGCCGCCGCCTACCGCTCCTCAGCTGCAGCCTCCTCCTCGGTCCTGCCCGCCGCGCTCGACCGGAGCTCCGATGCCTACGCCCGCAACGCCACCGCCGTCGGCGGCCTCCTCTCCGACCTGCACTCCCGTGTCTCCCAGGTGTGAGCGTGCCGCCGGTCTCTTTCCCCTTCCTCGACCCGACCCCTTCATCTCTCTGTCACCTGACGAAACAGAGGGCACTGGGCGGCGGAGGCGCGGGGGCGGTGAAGCGGAACGAAGGGCGGGGGAAGCTACTCCCCAGGGACCGCATCAACCGCCTGCTTGACCCAGGGGCCTCCTTCCTTGAGCTCTCTTAGGTCAGCCATCGATGTCACACAGACCCCTTCTCCTTCAGGTGACTAGTTTTATCAAGCGACAGCGTGAAGTAAAATCTGTAATAGTGTGTTCACCTGCTTATCCTAGTTGACATGCATAGACGCGTGATTTACTGCCGACCTGCATGTGTAATCCATGTTTGTGACCCACTAATAGGTCTAATTTTAGTTGGCCAATGTTGATATTCTGCACGTGTAAGAGGATCTGGTTCATGTGAAGGGCTTCGGATGGTTTTCTTCCTGCATTATATTTCTTGCTCATTGGTTGTTAGTGCTTAGGTTGTGCTAGTAGTAGCAGCAAAAGTACAAGAAGGGCTTCAGATTTCTCATTTGCGCAAAGAATAAGTTCAGTCAATCTAATAAGTGATTACGCAACCAGGTTTACTTTACTCAAGTTCAGTTTTTGTCGTGCTGCTGCACCAAGATTTCCCCTTGACAATTTTTTGTTGTATCCTTGATTAATGCTGTAGGGATTAATTCCCACATCTGTCTGAAGGTGTCCACCAACGTACTTAGGTGAAAAGATTGAGTTTTCTTTTTGCGCCGGTGATGAGCTTCTATGTGACGGGGGCGTGCGCCCGTGCTGTATGTGATCGATGGAGGCGTTGGATGTGGAGCAGCGGATCTGGAGTGCGGCCCAAGCGGTGGATCTAGAGCGACGCCGGAGCAGTGGAGCGTCGGACCAGCGGAGCGGCATCGTCATCCTGATGGTGTCCCCACCTTGGTAGCGCGGGCCCTACCCCGCCACGCCATGGTGCCACGGCATCGTCATCATCATGGTAATCTCCTTGTCATCCATCCATCCATCCAACACCGTAGTTGATTTGTTAATCTTGCATGTCTTTGTTAATCTTCTCATGAAGCTTCTGTAGCTTCTGTTACTCCAACTTCTGTAGCTTAGTCATGAATGTGCAGCTTCGCGAAGGCCAACCTTTGTTAGTCATGAATCATCCTTTGAAGTAGCTTGTTGATTTTCTGTAGCTTTGTTAATCTTGCAGTTCCCTTGCTACTACTGCTAACCTGTAACATTGGATTTAGTGAAATAAAGTTGTACTCCTAATTCTGAAATGAAGTTATAAATTTGTCTGAAATGAAGTTGTAAATTTGAAGCTACTGCTACTAGCCTGTAACAACTTCTACTCCTAATTCTGTAACTAAGCTACTGCTGTTAGCCCGTAACACTGGATTTGACAAAATTTGACTGAAATGAAGTTGTCACACTGGATTTGTCAAAATTTCTCTGAAACGAAGCTGCCGGGGTACTGATCCACGGGCACCTATGGGACCGGCGGGCCGGGTCCCTTTCGGTTCGGTGGGGGCGGAGATCGTGCAAAGAGCAAATCGAGGTGATGCACGCGAGCGATTTACCCAGGTTCGGGCCGCACAGATGCGTAAAACCCAACTCCTGCTTTGTGGTTTTGTATTGATTTCTAGCTCGGGAGCGCGGAGTGCTACAGTACACACCAGCAGCTAGCAAGACCGAGTGTGAGTGTTCGAACTGGCTAACCCCCCCTCTACGTTGCACACGGGCCTCCTTTTATATGCTCAAGGGGCTACCGACAGGTGGCAACGGAGGTAAAGGGCAAAAATGGAAAGGTGCTGTGGTAGGCACAACTACCTGCTACAGTGTATCATACCTAACCCTGACGGCAGGGGACAAGGGTCTTAAATGCCCGTCTGTGTCGCCTAAACAGTGCGAAAAGGGACTGCCAGGGACGCCACCGTTCGCCACGATGGCGATCTTGTCAGCGCCGCTTGCCACCGCACGTCCCTAGCTGCAAAGCCTTCCGCCACGTATGCCTGGAAGGGCCCCAGAGCGACACGTTGGTGGATGTGCTGGAGCGCGGGCTCGGAGAGGTGGCTTGCCGCGGCAAGCGCCTTGCCGCGGTTGTTGTCTTGTCGCGTCCGGGAGCTTGTCGCTCACCGGGTCTTGCCGGAACGCGTGGTGCGCCGCGGCAAGTTCCTTGAAATGCCTTGAGTGGCCTTCCCGGCAAGCTCCTCTTGCCGGGGACTTGGGATGCTTTTGTTAGCCTTCCCGGCAAGCTCCTCTTGCCGGGGTCTTGTCTTCTTGACTTGGACACTTTGTTCTTGAATGGCTCCAAAGGAACCACGGAGGATCTTGGCGGTCGCCCGACAAGCCTTGCCGCGGTATGCTGCGACTGCCCGTGCACAAGTTCGGGATACTAGGGTACCCCTACTCTAGTACACCGACAGGAGCCCCCGGGCCTGGGCCATACATGGTGCCGAGCGCTGTTGGGCCATGCCCAAAACAGGGCACGGGCACGCGCGGCCTAGGTTACACCGTATCTCACTCCATATCCACCGCGCCCTCCCCGAACGGCACGCGTTGAATGCGGCGTCGTGGGAGAGGTCGTGGGGATTTCTTTATTTGGAAATGCGGAACGTCCGCCCCCTCCCCCTTTATAAGCAGGGGAAACAGGGGCAGTTGGCCCACTCGCCCGTTGCCGTTCCCAATCTCAGAAATCCCCGCCGCTCCCTTGCCTCCCCAAAGCTGAGAGAGAGAGAGCAGCGCTCCGCCCCCCATCGCCACTAGCATCACCAACGCCGTCGACCTCCTCCATTACTTCCGCCATGGCTCCAAAAGCTGACAAGGGGAAGACCGTGAAGACGACCAAGGCGCAGCGGCTCGCGGGCTGCGGAAGGAGCGGTCCGTTTTCCCCCCCAAGCTCGGCGCGAAGGAGCTGAGGGAGAACTACTATCTGTTCTGGTCGGCAGAGACGCGCGCGCATCCGCGCACAAAGGTTCTCCCCGCCGCCGCTTGGAAGAAGGCTCCGAATGGGTACCCCTTCTTCGCATTGTTCTTCTATTGCAGGCTTTGCCTGCCCTTCTCTGATTTCTTCTGCGACATCATGAACACCTATGGATTCCATCTCCTTGACTTCACCCCCAACGCCGTCCTGACAATGGCAGTTTTCGCACACCTCTGCAAAAACTTTGTCGGAGTCCTTCCCAACGTAGCCCTCTTCCGCCACTTTTTCATACCCCGAGTAGAGAGAGGAGAGCCTCTATCCGGCGGGATTGCCTGGATCTCAAGGCCCGGCAAGAAAGAGACCTATCTGGGGGGAGAATTCCGCGGCAAGTGGGAGGAGTGGAGAGCTGATTGGTGCTGGATTGACGAGGAGAGCCCACAGCCATTTACCATCCGACGCCAAACCCTAGTAGCACGCGGCAGCGATTGGAGTGACATGGCTCCGGAGGACGCCAGGCTGAAGATTGCCGTCACCAGGATCCTGTGCCTGAGGCTTGCCGGGCTTACTGTTGGCGCTGTTGGCGCAGACTTCCTTCGCCGCCGCATCGCCCCCCTACAGGAACGGGGGAGGCCCACTTGGGAGTTCAAGAACGCGGCAGACATCATGAGGCTGCGGCCAGGCCTCAATTACAACTTCACAGTCCTGGAGCTCAACGCGATGCTGCAGGAGCTGTTCAAATATGACCCCCAGCATCCCGAGGTGTTCAGGTTGCCGGGGGGCGTCGTGCCTTTGTGCAACAATTCCGCGCTCGACCGCATCCGTGCAATGATGCCGGAGTGCGACTCGCACGGGATTGTGCCGACTTGGCAGGAGCCCGCCGACGAGGTCGTGCATCAGTTCTTCGACGACTTGGTTGAAGTGCCAGTCCGCCTCGACGAGAAGGACGGCCTCACCCGCGACACCACGGATGCGGAGATGGCGCTCATCGCCACTAGGCTGGAGGAGGCAGCGGCAGCCGCAGCCGCGGGCAAGTTCGGGTTCACTATGGAGGAGGCCGATGCAGCAGAAGCGGCAAGCCGTGCCGAGCGAGGGGACCCTGCCGGCAAGAAGGGGCTTGCCGGGCAAGACACCGAGCCGAGCGAGCCCGCCAAGGACACGAGCGGCTCGTTGCAAATCGACTCTTCTTCCACCTCGTCTTCAGACAGCCCACCAGAAGCAGATCCTCCATCCCCACCAAGAAGGCGTCTTCGCAAGGTTGGCGATGTGGCGGAGCGGCAAGTGGGCCAACAGTCGCCACGCCACGTGACACGCACGACCACGGCAAACACCGTTGCCGCGGGAGCGCCTCATGCTACGACGGCAACTGGAGCGGAGTCTGGCCGGACCACCGCTTCGGTCCCTGCCGCTACTCACGCCGCGCCGACAGCCGGAGCGGGGTCATCTCAGACCACCGCCACTGCTCCCGCCAAGCAGCCAAGGGAAGCTTCTCCTCTGCCTCCTCACGCCGGGCGCGCCGGGCTTCGACTTCTCCGCGTTAAGCTCCGACGAGGAAGAAGAAGAAGAGTAAGCTTCTCTTGTTGTACTTGCATTTCTTCAGTTCTTGCTGTTGGTCTTGTTTCTCACTTGCTTTTCCCTGAATCTGTTCCTCTTTAGGACTCTGGCCCAGAGAGCGGCAAAAAGAGCTAAGGCCCCGGTGATCATCATCGAGGACGAGCCCACTGCGACAACAGGTGGCGCGCCCGAGACAACCTTGCCGGAGCCGGCGACTTTCCTCCATGGCAGCCCCCAGCGTAAGTGTGTGAATTATTTTCCGCGGCGAGGCGCGCATGGGTACTTGTCTTTGCTGATATCTGCTTGTTGACTTGTGTAGGAGCCGAGCAGCCCCACCAGGAGCCAAGGGAGAATCCCCCGACAAGGGAGAATTCTCCGGCAAGGGAAGGCATCCCGGTGAGGGAGAAGTCTCCGTCAAGGGAGGGTTCTCCGGCGAGGGACAGCGCCAGCGGCCCCCCGACGACGGAGACCACGACCACAGAGCCTGGTGCAGGTACTCCCCTTGCTTCAAAACTTCTCTTGGATCCTTCTTTTCTTGATCTTTATGGGTTTCTGCTGGATTCTATTTGACTCTTCTCCCCTTTTCCGCCCGTCAGATCCATCCGCTGCGGAGCAGATGGAGACACAGGTCGCCGCCGACGAAGCAGCCGGTGCTGGAGACGCCACCAGCGCAAAGGCCGCCAAGGCTGACGCCGCAGCAACTGGCGAGGAATCTGGCGATCGTACTGACGGCCCAGAGGCCGCAGGAGCGCCAGGCGCTACGCCGACCGCCGACCCATCCGCCGAAGCCGCAGCGCCAAGTTCCAAGGAGCCCTAGCCGGGCGTTTACTTGAAGGCCGGCGACGACGTCTTCATCAATCTTCCCTGGGCATCAAGCTCCAGAGCGCCGGTCGAGGGGGAGGTCTTCAACGGAGAAGTGCTCGCCTCCGCGGGGCTGAAGCTGGTCGACGCGCCAAGCAGCAGCAGCAATGAGCCCGAAGAAGAGCGGTTGCTGCGCAGGTTGATGTCGCTCTACCGCGCGCGACAAGCCAAGCTGGAGTCCCACGAGGCGCTTGTCGCGAAGGCGGGAGCAGACATTGAAAAGCGCGCGGAAGAGCTCGGGGGTTTCCACCGGGAAGCCCTCCGATCCCTGGCGGAGGAGCGGGAGCAGCTCGCTGAAGCGCGGAAGGCCTTTCGCCTCGAGAAGGCTGAAGCCGAAGAGCGCCAGCGACTTGCCGCTGTGAAGCTAGCCGCGGAAGAGGGTGAGCTGGCGCAGCGGAAGGTCAACCTCGACTCCCACGAGGAGGAGCTTGCCGCGCGCGAGGGAAAGCTCGGCGAAGCCCTCAAGCAAGCAGAGGACGCCGCCGCCGCCACCGAAACCTCCAAGGAGGTGTTGAAGACGAAGGTGGCGCAGCTGGAAGCTGATCTCGCCGAGAAGGGCAGAGAGCTCAGCGCCGCCAAGGTCTCCAACGTGGATCTTGAGTTGAAGCTAACCACTTTGACCAAGACTCTGGACAGCGCCAAGAAGCGGGAGGCGGCCTTGAAGGAGGAAATCAAGGCCGACAAGGCGCTGCTGGAGAGCGCTGCCGCCGCACATAACACCTTCAGGGAGACTGTGACGCACTGGACGGAGCGTCTGGTGAACGCCGCCATAGATATCAACAAGGAGCTGGCGCAGTTGGGGATGGAAGATCTTGGGTATTCCTCCGACGACAACCTCCAGCCCAGCGCCAAGCTCGTCCTATTCTTCAAGGGCGTGGCGACGGCCCTTTAGTGACTCCGAGAGAGGATCCCCAAGCAACTAGCTGACGAGTCGCGCGAGATCTGCGCAGGAGCCCTCGAGAAAGTGTTGATGAAAGTGGCCTTCCGCAATCCGGGCCTCCACCTCACCAACATCCTTAGGTCCTTGCCGCCAGAAGCTGATCTGGAGGAGCTCAAGGCCCTTGTCGCACCCATTGTGGACAAGGTGAGCGGGATCAAGCGGGTCGAAGGCGATCGCGTAGATTAGGCCGCCCATTTCTTCTTTTCTTGTCGCTTCCCATCATGTCATGAAAACAATCTGTTAGAGCTGCGACAAGCTATCTTTGTAATGTAACTTGATTCTAGGTAATGATTGCAACGTTACTCCCTTTACTTGATTCCTCCCTTTGTATGTTTTTGCCCTACGCTTTTAGGGAACTTGCCGGTGTAGGCACCTGAGCCGCGAGCGCTGAGTGCGGAACGTCAGCAGCCTGCTGGCGGTGTCTCTACCGGCAAGAAACCTTGTCGCAACTAGTTGCAGCTCACTTAAGTTGCTGAGCGAACTCGAAACAAAGTAAGGGCGCTAGGGGCTCACTTAAGTTGCTGAGCGGACTCGAAGCAAAGTAAGGGCGCTAGCAGCTCGTTTAAGTTGTTGAGCGGGCTCGAAACAAAGTAGAGGCGCAACTAGCTACGAGTTGGTTCCTCCGCGCACAGGTTTTTCATACAAAGTGCGGTCGTTCAAGGGAGATAACTTAAAATTTAAAAAATTTGATTGCTCAAACTTTGGCAACTTAGCTTTTCTGTTGTTTGCTTCCCGGCAAGGCGAAACTTTCTTGAACGACACCTGGCCCATACCATCCATCGTCTTCTCCTTTCCCCCCGGCAAACTTGTGGGCGAGGGGAACCTTGCTTTCAAAAGGAAGAAGAGACAATACAGATATGGAGCCTTACGGCTCGTTATTGCTTACCGTGGAGTAGGTGCTGCACAAAGTGTCAGATCATATATGCTAAAAAATAGAAAGCATAAAATCGACAAAATGTGCGGAGCACATGAGCTCTACTTATGCACGAGGTCTGCGCCCGGCTTTGTACAAAGGATTACATGCAACAGCGGCAAGACTTGTACAAAAGGTGGTTGCCGGAACAGGTTCCAACAACCGCGCCTTACGGGTAAAACTTGCGAAGATGCTCAATGTTCCAGGAGTTGCTCACCGGAACGCCATCTTCGGTTTCAAGGCGGACAGCGCCAGGCCTTGTGACTTGTTTCACCCGGTAAGGGCCTTCCCACTTCGGCGTCAACTTGTTGGAATTCTTGGCGGACTGAACACGCCGAAGAACAAGGTCGCCTTCCTCGAGACTTCTGGCGTTAACTTTGCAGCTATGGTAACGGCGCAAAGCTTGATGGTAGCGAGCAGCTCGCACAACAGCCTGAAGACGGTTTTCCTCAAGGAGCAGCGCGTCATCTTGTCGCAGCTGCTCTTGCTCGAGCTCATCATAAGCGAGCACTCGAGGTGACCCGTATAAGAGTTCCGTGGGGATAACTGCCTCTGCTCCATAGACTAGAGCAAAAGGTGTCTGGCCAGTGGCTCGATTTGGCGTCGTCCTGATCGACCAAAGAACCACCGGCAGCTCCTCGATCCAGTTTCTTCCGCACTTGTGCAGCCTGTCGAAAGTTCTGGTCTTGAGCCCGCGCAGCACTTCAGCATTTGCCCTCTCCGCTTGACCGTTGCTTCTCGGGTGAGCAACAGAAGCGAAGCAGACCTTGGCGCCAAGATCTTGGACGTACTGCATGAAGGTGCGGCTCGTGAATTGTGTACCGTTGTCGGTGATTATCCTGTTTGGGATCCCGAAGCGGCAAACAATCGACCTGAAGATCTTGACGGCTGACTGTGCTGTCACCTTCCTCACTGGTTCCACTTCCGGCCACTTTGTGAACTTGTCGATTGCAACGTACAAGTACTCAAAGCCCCCGACAGCTCGGGGAAAAGGGCCGAGGATGTTGAGCCCCCAGACCGAAAATGGCCAGGATAAAGGGATCGTCTAGAGAGCTTGAGCTGGTTGGTGTATCTGCTCGGAATGAAACTGGCATGCTTCACACTTGGTTACTTGTGTCGTTGCATCCTGGAGGGCTGTTGGCCAGAAGAAACCTTACCGGAATGCTTTGCCGACAAGTGCTCTTGCGCCAATGTGGTGACCACATATACCTCCATGTATCTCTGCCAACAGCTTTTGTCCGTCTTCCCGGGGAATACACTTCAGTTTCACACCGTTGAGCCTTTTTCTGTACAGTGTCTTGTCGACAAACTGGTACATACTTGACTGCCGGGCTACTCTTTCCGCTTCTTCTTGCTCTTGGGGAAGCTCTCCTGTCTGAAGGAAATGGACAATCTGCTGCGCCCATGCTGGAGCTTGTGGCTCGACAACAAGGACTAAAGGCGAATCTGCGGCTGCGGGAACGTCCGCTTCTACGGCGAGAACCTGAGTCTCTGCCGGAGATGGACGTTCCCCGGCAAGCTTGCCGAAGCAAAACTTGTCGGGAGCTTCTGCTACAACGGAGCAAACCCTAGGGCTTGCCGGAGCAGACTGCTCCTCAGTGCTCTTGGTGTTGATCTTGGGGACTGCTGCGGGAACATCCGCTTCTACGGCAAGAACCTGCGGCTCTGCCGGAGTGTGACATTCCCCGGCAAGTTTGCCGGAGCAATACTTGCCGGGAGCTTCTGCTTCAACGGAACAAACCCTAGGGCTTGCCGGAGCAAACTGCTCCGCAGCGCTCTTGGCGTTGATCTTGGGGACCTTCTTGGCGGCGGCTTCGGGAAGCTCTGCCGGCAAATAGTCACCAGAAACTAACTTCCTCTTCTTGCTCTGTCCAGTTGATGGCGTTACGGATGGCTGATTCAGCTTGAGCACAAAAATCCCTGGTTCCACAGGTAACTTAAGTGCGGCGTACTTTGACAGGCCATCTGCAATGGCGTTCTGAGCTCTTGGAACATGTTCCATTTGTAGGCCGTCAAAGTGCTCTTCTAGCTTTGTCACTTCATCGACGTAAGCTTCCATCAATGGACTCTGATAGCTCTTGTTTACTTGGCGGACGACAAGCTGTGAGTCACCCCTGACAATGAGCTTCTTGATCCCAAAGTCTGCCGCGATCCGGAGACCGGCAAGCAAGCCCTCATATTCTGCAGTATTGTTCGTTGCTTGCTCCTTGGGGAAGTGCATCTGGACTACGTACTTGAGGTGCTCACCGGTGGGTGCGACAAGTAGCACGCCAACGCCGGCGCCTTGCAGCGAAAAGGCACCATCAAAGTACATCAGCCATTCTTTGCTTGCTTCCTTGTCGGGGATGCTCGTTTCTGGAATTTCTTCATCTGGTGTTGGCGTCCATTCTGCTATGAATTCTGCCAATGCTCTGCTCTGGATAGTTGAAGTGCTTTCAAACTTGAGGCCAAAGCTTGACAGTTCCAGTGCCCACTCAACAATCCTGCCTGTCGCTTCTGGATTCTGCAGTATCCTCTTCAGCGGAAAGCGAGTGACAACTGTGATCTCATGTGCTTGGAAGTAATGGCGCAGCTTTCTCGAGGCCATGAGAAGGCCGAAAAGCAATTTTTGCACACCAGAGTACCTTGACCTAGCCCCCTGCAGAAGGGAACTGACAAAGTAAACTGGGCGCTGCACCATCTTCTTGTGTATCTCGTCGTGTATCTGCGCAGATCCATCTTTGTCGGGACCAGAGCTTGTCGGGGAAGCTCCCTGCTTGTCGCTGGATGCGTTTGCCGCGGTTGCTGGCTCATCATCTGCCTCCCTCTCTGCTACTAATGCAGCACTAACCACTTGATTGGTTGCCGCTATGTACAGCAGCAACTTCTCTTGTGGCTTAGGTGCGACAAGTATTGGAGGGGAGGACAGGTATCTCTTCAGGTCTTGCAGCGCAGCCTCCGCTTCCGGAGTCCATTTCATTGGACCTGCCTTTTTCAATAATTTGAAAAACGGCAGGGCGCGCTCAGCAGACCGAGAGATAAACCTGCTGAGAGCAGCCACGCAACCGGCAAGTCTCTGTACATCCTTGAAGCGCTTTGGTGCTTCAATCTGCTCAATGGCCTTGATCTTGTCGGTATTGGCTTCAATTCCTCGCTGAGACACAAAGAACCCGAGAAGCTTGCCGAAGGGAACTCCAAACACACACTTCTCTGGGTTGAGCTTGAGGCTAATCTTGCGCAGATTTGCAAAGGTCTCGTCTAGATCTTGAATCAAGGTTTCTCTGTCTTTGCTCTTGACCACTATATCATCCATGTAGGCTTCCACATTTCTGTGTATTTGTGGCTCGAGAGCGACATGGACTACTCTTGCAAATGTTGAACCAGCATTTTTTAATCCGAAAGGCATTCGTACGAAGCAGTACGTGCCACATGGAGTAATAAATGCGGTCTTCTCCTCATCCTCTTCTGCCATGAAGATCTGATGGTATCCCGAGTATGCGTCAAGAAATGAAAGCAAATCACATCCGGCTGTGGAGTCAACAATCTGGTCAATGCGCGGCAAAGGAAATGGGTCTTTGGGAC